>NC_134421.1:28202584-28505614 GCF_030867145.1 Opisthocomus hoazin
CAATCTCAGGTGTTTTCTTACATGAAATTAGCCTGTGCTTTTACCTCCAAACCTACATTAATACATTAAAATTTAAAGAATCAAATAATATCCTCTTGGTTGCAGTGAATGGGTAGGAAGAACAACATGTTCAATTCTTATTAAACCAGATAGATAGCTTTTTGCTGAGGAGGACCATCTTCAAGATATTTCTCCCTTGACAGGGTGGGGCAGAGGGAAGAAAACACGAGAATATCATGCCTTACACTTGGCAGCTGAAGGAAATCTTATTTTTCCCGCTTTGTCTTAATGTGTGGATTAGGTACATTTGCACAACTATAGACCGTGTCAGTTCTGCATGTTCAGGGGAATGTAAATTGTCTATTTCTGTGACAAACTTCTTCGTTCTTTCCCTGTTGTGTATTACATTAAAGCAATGAGATGTGTAGTTTGTCTAAACTATTCTTGTTCTAATAATGTACTATCCACAAAATTTATAACAGGAAGAAATTGAACCATTTTGTCTCCAACTGTCTGCCTTTCTTACTTTAACAGGATAATTTAAAAACAAATAACAAACAAAAAAAACCACTGCGCTTAAAGCTATGGTAATTGGTCCCTCAGCTCCTGCAAGGTAGCTTTTCTAGCATACCAAAGTTTTTAGATATTGGTGAACTGAGGACACTTAATAGTGTTCAAAGTCAAAACCAGGAGCATTTTACCTGAGGCTTTTAACTATTCTAGAATCCTCTTGTTCTCTGTTCTATTTATTCTTTAACTACGGGAGGGTTTTTTCAAGGCCAATGTATGTTTGTATATGTTACCCGTATGCACAGCAGTATCTTAAATTCTGTCCCTGATCAGAATTACTGTGGATACATCTGTTCAGCTATGAACATATTTAATTACAGCCTGATTTTGTCTGCCTTTTTCATTTGGATCAGGAAATGTACACTGTGTTCTTCCTCAAATCTAGTAGTATTTTAGTCATCTGCTCATTCCTACTAGCACAACAGACTTATTTCCATAGGAGAGTCTTTGGCTGCAGAGAAGAAAGATGGTCAGCAGACTGTGCTGTGTACTCCATAACTGTCAATATTAAATCAAAACCTTGATTTAATAAAAGCAGGTCAGATAGGCCATTGTTAGTCTGAACTTAAAAAGACCTCAGAATTTTTTTATTGTTGAAAATTGATAATGCGTCCTCAACTAAAAAAAATAAAAGTGATTTAAATGAACAAACCAACTAGATGAAGGTAGAACGTAGAACCATAGAATCGTTTAGGTTGGAAAAGACCTTCAAGGTCATTGAGCCCAATCATAAACCTTACAGTGCTAAGTCCATCACTAAACCATGTCCCTAAGCACCACATTTACATGTCTTTTAAATACTTCCAGGGATGGTGACTCAACCGTTTCCCTGGGCAGCCCTTTCCAATCCTTGGCAACCCTTTCAGTGAAGAAATTTTTCCTAATATCCAATCTAAACCTCCCCTAGTGCAACCTGAGGCCATTTCCTCTAATCCTATCACTTGTTAATTGGGAGAAGAGACTAACACCTGCCTCACTACAACCTCCCTTCTCGTAGTTGTAGAGAGCAATAAGGTCTCCCCTCAGCCTCCTCTTCTCCAGACTAAACAATCCCAGTTCCCTCAGCTGCTCCTCATAAGACTTGTTCTCTAGACCCTTCACCGACCTCGTTGCCCTTCTCTGGACACGCTCCAGCACCTCAATGTCCTTCTTGGAGTGAGGGGTTCAAAACTGAACACAGTACTCCAGATGTGGCTCACCAGTTTGCCTTATTAAAGATGGAGTGGGTGGCAGTATGTGTTGTTAAGAATGCCTGATAGTTTTGACTCCCTAAGGAATTCTGAGAAGTTTTTAAGCACTGGAATGCAGCTTAATTTTCTCTAATGCTGAAGTAGTTCTGATTATCATTCTATCTGGCATGTAATATGAAGTGCCCTATTTCCCTTCTTCTTGCACATTTAAACTATAGCTTGGTTTTCATTGTAGTTTAGAAGCACTAAGTCTGTCTGTCAACATTGAAACACAGATTATTATGTCCAGAATTTGTCTAAACAGATGACACAGAAATACAGTTTTGTTTGTTGGAGCAACTGGGGTTATTATGTAAGAGAAGAATGCCAGCTTCCTTACAACATTGAAATGACACAAAATTACAACATGGTTCTTCTGTTAACTTGTGAAATTAATACATTTTGACATAGTATTTGCGTAGATTCTAAAGTCCCATAGACTTTAATCATATGCAAATTATGCTATGCTGGCTGGAAGCAAAAAGTTACACAGGAGATGCTCTGCAATATACAAGTTCGTAATATGCAATGCTGAGCACTTTCTGACAGGTGCATGAGTTCCTTCACTCCCTAGCAGATTCATTTGCTTTAATGCATTCCAGCTCTGTCAAAAGTTATCGTTCATGTTGTTGCTCTGTTTATCTTTTCTTCCTATCCCTAACACTTTTTATCTTGGAGGTGCAATGACCCTGGAAATCTATTTTTCTGTATAAAAATTTTAAATGGTGATGTATGCTGACATATAGGAAAGCAGATCATGAATGCCTGAGTGACTCAGGATACCTGTTGTCATCTTACTTACCAAGTCCTGTAAAAGGGATACAAATGATAACTGCCAATGTATTTCGTACACATTATCACTCTCTCCCTGCAAGCATTTATATGTCTACCATGTCCAGTTTTGTGACTGAGTAGAGAAGGTTACAACATGATTCTGTGTGTGGAAGTCAAAAACAGGGTTAACTACAGCCGGAACATATGATGGAGATCTATTTAGATTCAGAGCTACCAAACTAATAATAAAGATCAATTATTGTGAGTATGTCTCTTCAAACTGAAAGAAGACAGCATGTTTTAACCAGTTTAACCAGAGGGACAGTATTAGTATGATGCTAATAGGTCTGTCTGGTAGTCCTTAGAAATTCAGTCTTATGGATGTTTCCATGAGGAAAGGTCGTCTAGTACAATACCTCCCACTCTTGACTGTTCAGACTTGATTCCATTTAATCAAGAACTATTTCATACTTCATTATAGTACTTAGCTCCTGGTAAATGAGTAACAGATTTGGAAAGTGACAGGCTTTCTAAATGTTTGTACTGCCATTGAGAGAAGCTCTGACCCAATAGTCTATTCCAGTCTAGTCACACTAACTCTAAACTAATGTGTGGGTTCTTTCACTCTAAGGGTAGAGATTAACAGCAAAGGTGAAGAATGAGCAATGAAGCTTCATGGCTGCTGTAAGACATAAACAGTGCAAACTGCACTGCAGGTGAAGTAATTAATGCAGCTGTATCATATGCTGGCTTTACGTTCTTCTCCCCCTACCCCTCCTTGACTGTAAATTACACTGACAAACCCAGAAGCAGAAATCCAAGTCGTCTGTATGCTTCCTGGCTCACAGGTAAGAATTCAGTTTGATCCAGTGCTCTGCCTTCTAAATGGGATGTGAGGGGTGATCATACACATATGAGAGCAATGTGTGCAGCTCCACTGCTTGCACTGATTTTGATGCTGACAGTGTGAATTTCTTAAGAAATATCTGTCCTCCTTCTGCAGTTGCAAACTACAGTTGTGCATAAGTTCTTGATCTACTTCTTATTCTTTGAGGAGTGTGTTTAATTAAGAACTGGAAACTGCATAAATCCCTTTTGTTCCTATCAATTGATAATTTTATCAACGTGACTTTCTCTCTCTGCTTCCACCACTCCCTCTTCCTAATTGAATTGTTCTATATGTTATGTTAGAAAGAGATACTCTTTATAGCATAAAACAGGATTTTATAAAGCAATGGTAAATAAGCCTGAACTTTGGTGTGTATGGTAGAGATTTTCTAAACAATGGGAGACACTTAAGATTTTCCCTGGCTATGAAAAGTTTGAGGTTTGGGTGTTTGTTTTGCTTTGCTTTTTTCATAGAAATGGCTACACAACCTCATCTTGTGCCTTTGTTGTGTAATTCTAAAAAACATCAGCCTTAACTGCTTCAGAGTCTTGGCTCTTCCCCTTCTTCCTCATGTTTTCCAGTAGGTGAATGACACATGCTGGGTTAAGAGCTCTGAGTAGTTCTTTTTTATTCTCCAAGATGGTTTCTTTCCAGTTGATCTGTTATAACATTTATCCCCTGATCATGATGGTTGGGAAATGCGATGTAAGTTGGGAATCGAGAAGAGCATATGTCCTCCTTTCCTTCTGCTCCCCATTTAAGAATTCTCATCAAGAATCTACTCTTCATTTGAAATTAACTTTTTTTAATTTGCATGGTGCTTCTTTAGTTGTAATTTTCTGAAAATAGCATTAAAACATTGTTTTTCATGTATAGAGTTAATAATTGCTGTATAATTATGTTAGATATTTCTTCTGTGAGTTTCAGATAAAAAGTAAACGTGAGTTTGGGAATGGCTTCATTTAAAACACAGAGAATTTTAGGAGCATTCTTCTGCTCCAAAAGCTACTTAAATCTTTCTTCTCTGCTTCTACTTATTATGTGATTTTAAAAAATTTGCCTTAGGCCCCTCTCATCCCACTAGGAACAGGAAGGCACCAAAGCAAAGGCAAGCCATGTCAAATGCCACACAAAATGGAAGTGTATTGGGAGATAATGCTAGTCCTGTCAGTTCATTTTTGTGGTATGAGGAGTTTATGTGACATTGTTCACCACTGATGAATGCTGAAATATAGAAAATTTGAGTTTGGACAGGGGAAGAGAAAGAGGGATGCTCAGGCTATATCTGGCCTTGTTTATTAATATTATGTGTAAACCTGAGTTTCTTCATTGGAAAATATTTCGTAATGTCACTTTTTAAAAATGTGTCTACGTGAGTTGTATGTTTATTGTATTTCTTGGTCTTTAATTGACATTTTCTGGTTCATCAGTTTTGCAGATAAATCAAGCTCTTAGTCAGGAAAATGCATTGACTGCATAATATTTATCACATTGAAAAAACATATTGATGTTATTGTCAGTTTTGCCTGACCATATGCTTGGACTTGAACAGACTGATGTAATTCCTGTCTTCTCAACATGTTAAATATAAAAGTTTTAATGTGGAATAAACTAGAAATTAGGCAGGGAAGATTCTGAGGGTTTGTTTCAAAGCCTTAAACACAGGAGGATTTTTGAAATTAGGTAGTCTCAGTTTGTGTAAGCGACTTGTAGGGAGAAGCAGTTGGGATGGCCCATTACTGACATTACTGAAAGACTGTTAATGAAAATTTCAGTCTTTAAAATATTACTGATGTTAGGTGCCTGTTTTGTTCTCCAGTAACAGACCTGGAAGTGGTTTTATGTATTCATCCTTTACTGTGATGAGCCTTTCAGCACTGTAAATTGTTCCATTTTATGGGAGAATAGAATGGCAACTCAGTTGTTGGCTCCACTATGATTTGAGTACTTTGTCTGTATTGGTGTATTCCTCCACTGATAAATTAAATGGATTTGATGCAGTAATTCTTTCATACTTAAAGTAGATCATAACAATTGAAGGTGAGTTTTATTTACTTAAGTATAAAATTATGTCTTTACTTCCTTATCCTGCACCTATTTCACTATTAAAAACTCCCATACAAAATCAAAGCATATACAAAATTGATAATTTTAGCATTTCTGTAGAACTTGATAGTTGATTTTTGAAGACTAAATGTTAAGGATCTGCATTCTGCAGTCACCCGTTGTTTGATTCCTAGCAATTAAGTTTTTCATAAAATTAGGTACTGATTATGGTAAAAAGGATTCATTTTGAACTTGGTATCAAAAATCATGGAATGGTTGAGGGCAGAAGGGACCCTGGATGACCATCTAGTCCAATCTCCCTGCTCAAAGCAGAGTCACTCAGGACCACGTCCAGTTGAGTTTTGAATATCTTCATGGACAGAGATGCCTCAACATCACTCAGCAAATTGTTCCACTGTTTGATCACTATTACAGTAAGAAAGCTTTTTTTTCCCCTTGTGTTTAAACCAAATTTTTTGTATTCCACTTTGTGCCCATTGCCTCTTGTCCATACATTGTGCCTTACTGAGAAGAGTCTGGCTCCATCTTCTTTTCGCGCTCCCATTCAGTATTTATACACTTGAGTAAGATCTCCCGTGAGCATTCTTTTCTCCAGACTAAACAATCACTTTGAATGCTAAACAATTGAGATGGCACTGTTCATTTGTGTACCTTAGAATTTGCTGGAAAGTAACGATTTCAGCAAAGATGTGATATTTTCATCTATTTGGTAATTTTCTATTTGGCATTGTGCCTGTAGATGGCGGCTGGTGTTTGCACAGCTGTGAGGAATTGCTCACAAAGAGACTAGCAGTAGAGAATCTAGCTCATAACGTTAGATACATCTTCATCTTTTCAAAATCTACAGATTTTCAATCCAAATAGATAAAAAGAAAATCTTTTTAAAGTATTTTAAAACCCATCCTTACTAATGTAAGTTCATTGTGTTCTATGAAATTTAAAAAAAACATGTTTATGTATGCTGTGGAATTTAGGGATACTGCTCGCATCTGCTAGATGCTTTGCAGTGAACAGGGAGATGTAACAACAAGGGTGGACAAGAGAAAACCTATGGATGTCATCTATCTGGATTTCTGTAAAGCTTTGACACGGTCCCCCACAACATCCTTCTCTCTAAATTGGAGAGCCATGGATTTGATGGGTGGACCGTTCGGTGGATAAGGAATTGGTTGGATGGGCGCAGCCAAAGGGTAGTGGTCAATGGCTCAATGTCCGGATGGAGACCAGTGACGAGTGGAGTCCCTCAGGGGTCCGTACTGGGACCGGTGCTGTTCAATATATTTATCAATGACATGGACAGCGACATCGAGTGTACCCTCAGCAAGTTTGCAGATGACACCAAGCTGAGTGGTACGGTTGAGACACCAGAAGGACGGGATGCCATCCAGAGGGACCTGGACAAGCTGGAGAGGTGGGCCTGTGTGAACCTCATGAGGTTCAACAAGGCCAAGTGCAAGGTCCTACACCTGGGTCGGGGTAATCCCTGCTATCAATACAGGCTGGGGGATGAAAGGATCGAGAGTAGCCCTGCTGAGAGGGACTTGGGGGTAATGATAGACGAAAGGCTGGACATGAGCCGGCAATGTGCGCTGGCAGCCCAGAGGGCCAACTGTGTCCTGGGCTGCATCAGGAGAAGCGTGGCCAGCAGGTCGAGAGAGCTGATTCTGCCCCTCTACTCTGCTCTGGTGAGACCTCACCTGGAGTACTGCATTCAGCTCTGGAGCCCTCAGCACAAGAAGGACATGGAACTGTTGGAGCGGGTCCAAAGGAGGGCTACAAAAATGATCCGAGGGCTGGAGCACCTCTCCTATGAGGACAGGCTGAGAGAGTTGGGCTTGTTCAGCCTGGAGAAGAGAAGGCTGCGGGGAGACCTGATTGCAGCCTTTCAGTGCTTAAAGTGAGCCTATAGGAAAGATGGGGACAATCTTTTTAGTAGAGACAGCAGTGACAGGACAAGGGGTAATGGTTTTAAACTAAAACAGGGTAGGTTTAGGCTAGATATAAGGAAGAAATTCTTTACAGTGAGGGTTGTGAAACACTGGAACGGGTTGCCCAGAGAGGTAGTGGAGGCCCCATCCCTGGAAACATTCAAGACCAGGTGGTGTCCCTGCTCGCTGCAGGGGGGTTGGACTGGATGACCTCTAGGGGTCCCTTCCAACCCAAAACTTTCTATGATTCTATGATTTCTACACCAAAGACTTGCTAGTAAGATAGGACCGTGGGCTGAGGTAGCAGGAGGAATTTAACTTGCGGGTGATGATTGGCAGAAGACAATATTGATCACAGCGGTAATCCAGGTGTGCCCACATCAGCCATTGCACAAGTTCTTATTCTTAATGCAACAAAACAGGATTTTATTAGTAGATTTGAAGGGAGGTAGTAAAATCACAGAAATTTGTGAGGAATTCCTTTCAAAAAAGAGAAGCCGTTTCAGATGAAACTCGAAGATGTAGGTTATAGTATGTCACAAGTAAGCAGAGTTTTGTATCGTGGTATGCTTAATGCTCAGCTGCCATTGAATCCCCTATAGAATTCCAGTTAGGAATTTGAGTAGCTATCTTTCTAGTGCTGTAGTTTGAGAGAGAAGTCAAGAAACATCATTCATTTTGGAAGATAAATGCATTGTGAATCAAGCAACCACCTTTCACACCTAGGTGAAATGGAGAAATGATGTGGGGGGTTGGGGTTTTTTTTCCTCCTAGTTTAGGCAGTCTCTGTTATGTTGCTGTAGCCCAATTTAATGGATTCTTTTCTGCTGCATTCAATTTTCAACTCAGTATCTGGTATTAGGGGCCTGCTACCTTATTTACCAATGGGTAATTTCACAATGTGTTAAAGACACTTCTCACCAGTAAATATCTCAAAAAGGACTGTATGTGGGAAGGCTCAGCTGAAAACTGTGTCTGAATACATTTGCTGTGCATACAAGAAATGCTTAGAGAGTTTCAGGAAGAAGAGTTTCTCCTGATTTTGGGACACTTTTTTTTTTTTTTTCTTTGATAGCTGAATAATTTCCAGCCAAATGTTGGAGGCTCCCTTCTGATCTTTGTTTCTTGATGTTTTTCTTGTGGGCACTCAAAACAGGAATGGGAATTTAAACGTAACAAATTCTTCCCTGACATGGAGCTCAGAAACAAACGAAGTTCCTAGTTGTGCACACTGATGGAAATGGGTAATTATATCTGGTATATCCTTAAATTACAGCTCAAAGTGAAGAAAAAATACAGTGTAAGTATAATCCATAAGTTGTTTTATTTACTTACAATGTCAGTGTTCATTTTTATAAAAGGAAGGAGAATTTGTTTTCACAGACCAGTTTCTAACGTGATTGTATGGTTGTGAGATAGAAATGATTAAGCAGAGCAACAAAGAGAATTAAACATTAAAGGCTGTTGGGTGTTCTGTTTCTGTAAACACTTCTGTATTCTGAATTAAATAGCATGTAGCTTCTCAAAGCCAAACTGTTCTAACTTCTGGACCAGGTAGTGACGAAACTTACTGAGATTTACATGTCATATTTGATACAAAGTTCAGTTGAATTGCATGTGTGATAATCTACTTTAGGGCCTGATCCAAGACCTCTTTTGAGCAGTCTGTCTCATTTCTGAGATGTCCTGGCAAGAACAGCCAGATTGAATGAGTGCAGATTCAAGTCTACTGGACAACATTGTGATTAGCATTTCTGAAATTTGGCTGTAGATTTGAATTAGCCCACACTATCTTTCTGTTATTTTTAGTGATGCACTTATCTTTGCTCTGTCCTTTAGAGTTGGAAAAAGCTTTTAACTACAGAGTGGGCTAAGTGGACTATTCCTTTGCCTTAGCAACTTTGGCGCTAATGTAGGGAAAAGCATCAGCAGTGGGAAAGATAGAGTTGGAAACTCTTGTACTTAGCTCTGGACAGCCCTGCTACCTGGGGGAGCCCAGTAGTTCGTGCAGTAACTTAGATGTGCCAAAAGCCATTATGAGCACTGGAGCAGCACAAACTTAGGAACATGCAACGACCTTGGCTCTCGCCTCCCTCGGGCCTCTCAGAAACAGTAATATTACCATACAATGAGATTGCCTTGTATTCCAGGAGTCCATACAGGCACCGACTGACCTCAGTGAGAGGTAATGCTTCTCACCATGCAGATCTGAGGCCGGGAAGTAGAGGCTCTAGACTTGTTTTCACTCTCCATGCTCATCACCTAATACCTCAATCTATTCAAATGCTGTTAAATATAAACATGGATTTATTCACCAAACGTCTTAGTTCTGCTGATGTATCTCTAAGCAATGTTCATTTGAATAAAGGAAGACAGGCCAAACACAAATGAATATTATGTGAACTTCCTCATCAATATTCCATTGTCCAGGGGAAAGTTCAGACACGTTTTGCAGGGCAGATATGAAGTGATATCTTAAAACAGGCAATGATTAGATTTATTTGTTTTGCTTGCAAACAAAAAAGAAATCTCAAAAGATCAAGGAAAATATCTTCAATTAACTTCAAGTTTAATTAGAGTGTAATTAAATACAATATGTGAATTGCCACTCACCTGCATTTTGTACATTTTTTTGTATTTCCTCCAGTTTTACTTGACCAAAAATGTGAGTAATAGAAACTGAATAGGCATAGCACACTGAAGTATCTCAGCATAGATGTTCATGCCCACTGAAAAAGTGAGGACATTGTTATATTAGAAAGGCAAACAGCTATAAATAATCAAACAAAACTCTCCATGTATACTGGGACTTCAGCAGAGTAAGAGAGAGGAAAAAGAATCATTAGCAGAAGAACAGCTGGCAGAAACACATGTTTATTCTTTACGTCTCTCAGGAGATACACAGCTTTCTCTTATTGGAAAACTTAAATTGACACTCTCATTTGCAAAAAAAACAGTTCATGTAGCTTGACTTCAATTGATATATATACAGGAAGGTAGTAAATTATTTGCAGTTCTTCAAGATATTACTATCTCATAATAAAAATGAACACTTACTAAAAGCAACATAGTGACAATTACACACCAAATCTTGTAGATATTTTTTTTTAAATGAATATCTGGAATAAATGTACTCCTGTCCCTGTCTGAAGCAAGATGTTATAGGGAGATAAAATTATTTTGTCACAGCTTAGTTATTTAGCCCTAGTCATAGTTTCTTTAACCAGTTACACTTTAGTTATAGCCCTTCCTTGAAACAAAACTGAAAAATATGCTGAGACTGTGATTTTATTTTATATCTGAAGATCTGTAAACTTATTTTTGTGAATGGTCATGAATAAAGTTTCTATGCAGCTTATTGAACTGGACTGAAGGACCACTAATGAAAGATATTCTGTGCAGTGTCTGAAGGCTGTAATATCTTTTACCATTAAAAAATTAAGAGGATAGATCCTCTCTCTTCCTGTCCCTCATCTTTTAGTAGATACATAAAATATAATTAAAGATGCTATTAAACTGAGACGCTTGCTCTCTCTAACTTGTCATGTTCACCCAAGATGTAAAAGCATGCTTGCATGAGTAAAGTATCTATTAAGAATTTGTGATCTGAAGAGTGCAACTTACTGGACTGGTGATCAAAAATGGTCAGTTTGACATAACAGAATTTCCCTGGAGTCCTACTTCACTAAAAAGAATATAAACTTTTGCTGTACATGGTGTGTTTAGTTTGTTGTACATATTTTGAGGATGATAAATGAAAATACTTGAGGACTTACTAATTTATCCTTTGGTATTTAAAATCACATGACTGGTTTATTTATGATATTGGTGCGTGATGGGGCAAACTAACTTTTTTTTACAAATGAAAACTCAGAACACCTCTGAAATGCCTATTTTAAAGTTGTTATGCCTCCTCAGTATGAAATGTATTATTGACTAGAAGACAACTTTGTTGTATTTTCTTTTACAACAAAAAACCTTCCAAGGGCTAAACTGCGTGACTGAGGATCCACATGTGGACTTGCTTCTTTCCTGCCCCCTCCTGCCCCTGTTTTGCCTGTTATATTCTGCCTGTCTGATGCCAGTTACTCTTATGAAAATACAGCTTAAAATTCCCAAAGAAGCAGAGAAATCAGGTCCTGAGAGTATAGTAAGCTTAGAGACCTTAGAACACAAGTGACTTTTAAGTCATAGAATCATAGAATGGTTTGGGCTGGAAGGGACCTTACAGATCATCTTGTTCCAACCCCCCTGCCATGGGCAGGGACACCTTCCACTGGATCAAGTTGCTCAAAGCTCCATCTAACCTGGCCTTGAACACTTCCAAGGAGGGGCATCCACAGATTCTCTGGGCAACCTGCTCCAGTGCCTCACCACCCTCATAGTAAAGAATTTGTCTTGGATCTAGTCTAAATCTATCCTCTCTTATGTTAAAGCCATTACCCCTTGTCCTATCACTCCATACCCTTGTGAAAATTCCTCTACAGCCTTTTCGTAGGCCCCTTTCAGGTACTGGAAGGCTGCTATAAGTTCTCCCTGGAGCCTTCTCTTCCCCAGGCTGAACAGCCCCAACTCAGCCTTTCCTCATAGAGAGGTGTTCCATCCCTCTGACCATTTTTGTTGCCCTCCTCTGGACCTGCTCCAACAGGTCCATGTCCTTCCTGTGCTGAGGGCTCTAGAGCTGGATGCAGGACTCCAGCTGGGGTCTTATGAGAATGGAGTAGAGGGGCAGAATCAGATCCCTCGACCTGCTGGCCGTTTCGATACAGCCCAGGATACGGTTGGCCTTCTGGATTGTGAGCACACACTGCCAGATCATGTTGAGCTTCTCATCAATCAGCAGCCCCAGGTCCTTCTCCTCAGGGCTGCTGTCAGTCCATTCTCTGCCCAGCCTGTCTTTGTGCTTGGGATTGCCCTGACCCATGTGCAGCACCTTGCACTTGCCCTTGTTGAAGTTCATGAGGTTTGCATGGGCCCACCTCTGAAGCCTGTCTAGGTCCCTCTGGATGGCATCCCTTTCCTCCAGCGTGTTGACCGCACCACTCAGCTTGATGTTATTGGCAAACTTGCTGACGGTGCGCTCAATCACACTGTCCATGCTGCCGACAAAGGTGCTAAACACTGCTGGTCCCAGTACTGACCGCTGAGGAACACCACTCATCACTGGGCAGTGTTTCACTGAAGCACTAGAATAACATGAAGCAAATGTGATATAAAGCTCAGACATGTTGATCGGTCTCATCGTTACCGAGTTGGAAGAATAAACTACAAAGTATGTCAGGGAATTTATGTTAAAAGTTTAAAAGCAAAAGTAGTAGTTTTTTTTTAAATGTTGTCTACTTTTTAATATATGTTTACATTTACTTTCTGTCACATGAAATGTCTCTCTTTCCACTGCTGTGTCTAGTATTTTCTCTGTAAATGGAAGGTAATAACAAGAAGAGGGTAGGTATGGAGTAGACATGTAAGACTTGAGCTTGTTTTCAGGAAGAAACAGTATGTTCCTAAACACTTCAGATTCTTACTCCTATTTATTTTATTTAAAAAATTATATTGAGAAGTGATCAGTCTTTGGAAAGTGGAATCTCTGAGAGGAGTAGAACCAATCTATTGTGGTTGCACTGGAAGCGCAGCCAGGACTACTGTCTCCCCTTCACTCCAGCTGTCATCGCGTTTACAGACCTGCAAAGGGGAACATACATTCCTCCAGGGTATGCAAAATCACGTAAAACCACAAAATTGGACATGTTGGTTTCAAATAGAAACAAACAAGGTTTAAAGTCCTTCTTCAACCTTGTTTTTTGCAGTGGTTAACCTTCTGTTCTTTGGTATGTATTTTGTTTCTTCTCAATTTTTGTGTACTAAATGCCAGCTTTCAATAATGTTTAAGATACTTTGATGAGACATGTGAAACAAAAAGTCCTGCCTGAGAAGTGATTTGGAGTAAAATGCTGCTTAAAGATAAGGTTAAATGTCCTACCCGCCTTTGAGGGGATGTGGGCAATAGCCACTTTATAAAGGAGATTAGTGAGAATTTTTTACCATATTACTGTAAAAGGAAGTATATGATACCCTTCAGGACAATTCGACGTATCTTGGTAGATTGTTTTGCAGGATTGTAAATGCCATTGCTTCCTGTTGGTGGTATTTGAAAGTGAGGATGATACTTAGCAAAGATTCAGCTAACAAAGTTCTGGCTCTTGCTGAGGCCTCTGGTGTTTAACTGCATATACTCCAATACAAATCATTTAATGTGAGTTGGTCAATTTTATTGATGGGAAGCAGGATAGGTATCCCCTTCTGTCCTGCTCTCCTTTGGAATTATTAATGCAAAAATTTCTGAAGGGATTTTAAGCACACACATTGAAAACAAAACATTTTGGTGAAAAGTGCAAGTATGGAAACAAGGAACTGCAGATGCTAATTTCCCCCAAAGTTATGAAAATGGAAGGGGCTGAAAGAGCATGATAATTAGAAATTATTTATTTTTGTTTGTCAGAGATATCATTGAGCAAATTATTTGTTACTGGATAATTCAAAACTCACATTTGACTATTTCTGTAGCTTGTCAGAGGGAGTTCTCAAATTATTTAGTGAATAAGAATCATTTAAATTAAATACTTTGGCTGATTTTTTTTTCCCTGTAATTTGATTTGTTTCATTTAAAAAAAAAAAAAAAGCTTTACATCCTTGTATATCAGGAGGTACTAGGGCTCATCTGAAATACATAAAACTAAAAATACTGTATATCTCCAAACCATGTTGTGAATGAAGACTAATAAAGACTGTTTTTTGCAGTGGTAATCATTCAGTTATTCTCATTTTTAAAGGAGAAGAAATCAACGGGTTATATGATCTTTCCAAAGACAGAAAACATAACTGAAGTAAGTCCTAGATCCATGCACTAATTTTTGCCTTAAAAAGAGATCTTAATGAGAGGTAGAGTTTTTTTCAAATGTAACCTTTACTTTGAAATTCTGTCACTTTCTGGCTAGGGTAAGTTCTGTGTTAAGGTCTCTGATACCAAATGTTGTACAATGTAAACAAATACTAGATTATTCACAGCTACTTTCATATAATATGAATGAAAAGTAAATAGGCTAAGATTGCATATCTTAAAATTATTGTTGCTGTGTTGGGGTCGGTGTAGCTTGAGAGTTAGCATGACTAGGCCGCTTAAGCAAAAGTTAGCATAACTGAACAGGCCGCTGGAAAAGGCAGCTAAGAATAACAATTGAGAAAGTTCTGATAGTGCACATGATGTGGGTTAGCAAAAACAAGATGTGTTCAAGGACGTGGAGGCAGCCTGTTGCTATTGGCATTAGTGCATAGTTACCAATCATAAGGGAATATGGGGTGTGTGAACAGCGCATGATTTATGTCTGTAGCCTAGCCGAATAAGCATGATCGTGTGTGCAGATATGAAAAATGTATATAACTACGCAAGCAGAGCAATAAAGGGAACTGACTGTGCATTGCATCAATGTGTGAGAGTCATTCCTGTCCCTGCACGGGTGCTGAAACTCGGCATTGCTGTAAGTGAAGACTTTACCAAGACTTCTTTTTTTTTTGAAGACTTTACCAAGACCAGTCTGTTCCTGTGCAGAGTGTTTGTCATGTGTTGGATGATTTTTTTTTTTCCCCTCCTGAGGAAAGTAACTTCTGGGACTTGATGGAAAGTCCTCCTGGTTGATTGGACAGTCCTTTACTGGAAAAGGCTGGCTTGCTCATTTCCCAGGCAGCTCTTTGCCAAACCGACCTCTTGATCATGTGTAGTTAGACCGTGCCAGGATCTGCAGGCAATAGAGCCTGTGCAGCTTCCCCGCTGCATAAGCACTCAGGTGGATCCTTTGAGGAAGGTACTGGGTGCTCGGCTTCCTTCCCTGGCAGTTACCAGGATCTTCTTTTCGCTTCTCAGAACAGTTCTGGTCATGGCTTGGCAGTTCCTTCTTGAAAGAAGAAGAAGATTTTCTTCTTTAACAGTTCAGATCTGTTGGGGGAATTGGCAGCTCTAAAACTGGGATTTGAGAGCTGGCCATGAGTCTGTTAAGTGCAACAAATATACTAGTTGGAGATTTCAGTGGATTGTGTGAAACATCTGGAATGAGAGACTGTGCTGTTATGGCACCAGCCAGCTGTGGGTTACCAGTTTACTGTGATTTAGATATGTCTCTTTCCAACCATTTGCTGTCAGCAGCTGTTCCTGGGATGCTGTGAGCCACTGTCTAGCAGCACACAGAACAGGATCTGCTGGGTTTCCATCACAAATGATTAGGCAGGAACTACTGGCAGTGAATTGCACTGTTCCTTCAGGTTTACCACCATGGAGTGGAAGGGTATTATTCTTGTCGTGTAGGTGGAGAGGTTCCTTCTAAAGACCAATTTATTTTCCTAACAGGCTAGGTGAAATCTGTGGCTGTGCCAAAATTGCATTGCTTTCTCTTAATCAAAGGCATGCCAAGACAGAATGCTCAAGGGTAGGATTTCATTGTAGCTAATGTTTTGGTTTTGTTTTCAGACTGAGATGAAGTTCTGTTTGAAGTTGTGCTTCCAGTGGTTTTTAATAACATTTAAAGTTTAGGCTACTCTGAAAACCATGCTAAATTTTCTTCCAAATAAACATTATTTGCTAGTTGGTCGTAACTAATAAATATATGTTATTGGAAGACATTACTAAGAATTGCATGATTATGGATTTTATAGTGCTGTATTTTTCTTTTAAATTGGTGCTTCATTAAACACATTATTCGGGATATGATTGCTCTATGACTTTATGCTACCTGAGTTGAGAAAAATATGCCTGCAATTGTGTCATTGTGAATAACTTAGAAATACTATTACTACTAAGACACTGTAATATTTTCACTGCATTTATATTACTTTGGTATGTCCTGTGTTCAGTTTCAGCATGAGACATTCATTGCTTGTATTTCTTCAAATGCAAATGAAAAAATGCACTTTTAAAAGAATTGTAATTTTATTTCCTGCTTTACTAGATTATACTACATGGGTTTATCCTGTGTATTATATGTTAATGAAAAGTAGCATAGATTTATTTTGGTGGAATGCCTACATTCATTTTCCTTTCAAATTAGATAAGAAAATTAAATGTTGGCTTGAATGCAAGTCTTTAGCAGCGTTGTCACAACAATCAACCCATTACTACAACTTCAGCCATAATCCAGTTTACTTTTTATACACATTGATGCTTATTTTAAGTCTGTGATTTTTTTTTTTTAATTCTACTTTTCGGTTTTACACACCTTTCCTTGTTTTCATTCTTTTCAGTATTAGAAAAGTTTTTTAAGCACTATCCCACTTACTTGCTTTTTAGAGGTCAGAAGGACATGTGCAACTACCAGCTTTCATAGCTGCTATAGAAGCTAAATTTACATGTATATATGCAAGATACCTCTAAAGTCCATATTTTTACAGTAGTGTAGTATTTGCCTCCATACTTATGTGGAAGGCCTCAGAAAGGCCTCATACATGTGATGTACCTGCCTTTTAATAGGAAATGTTTGTTATTACGTGTCTTCATTTTGGGGGGACCTGTGAAACCTGCATCCTATATCTGTCAATATTGCATCTTGCTGTAAGTTGATGTTACTTGTGGGAAAGAGTTGGATGGGTAAGAGAAGATATTTCTGCTTTTTCTGTAGCATCAAATTAATAGTTGTTCTTTGTAGAATTATGGGGAAAACTGGATTTTCTTAGAGAAAATTTTCTGCTTTTTACAAAACCCTCATAATGCTTAGCCAAAGTCATACTACAAAACCAAGTAGGTATGCACGCATAAACTGTGACATTCCAATAGCTTTTGCAGTGTACTGTCTCTGTGTGTGACACTTTTATTTAGAACATTTTAAAATACATATGCCCTGATTGTGTGTGGAAATATATTTTTAAAGAATTATGAACTAATATATATGTACACTGTAACGGTAGTACAGTGTGTTCTGAAAAATACATAAGAAGTGACACAGCATTTCTACTGTGGTTTGGGGTGGTTTTTTTTTTGGATGGTGCTGGAAAACCTCAGTGTCTATACTACACTTCATTTGTTTATTTTTTCATTAATATTTGAGCTCTTTCTAAATCATGCATATTTAGATGAACTATATGTATAATCATGTTTATGTTGTCATCTTCTTTGAAGAAGATCCTATAGCATGATACTATTCATGGTTGAACTTCAAGGATTATTAAATTAGTTATGAAGCTGGTTTTTTTTCTGTATTTTTTTGTCATTTCCTATGTGTATGTACATGTCAAATCAGTATTACAAATGTCTTTCTCTTGTGTTTTGTTTTAGCAATGTTCATTGTTTGGTGGGTGTAAAAACACGTTGTAATAGATTTGGTAGTTTTGCTATTCGGACAACCTTTTCTTGCCAGGTGCTTGGAGAACACTTTTTTGTTTCTCCCTCGCAAAAATTTTTAGCATCACTATTACTGTTCTCAGTTATGCATCCCTGTGGTATCTGAAACCTTGCCATGTACTTTTCAGAGATTTCAGTCATGAACATTGTAATACAACAGTGGCCATGCAAATATGCATGTTTAGTATAAAAAATGCACGTATAAATGGCTAACCTGAAAAACAGAGTTTATAAAAATAGCATAAAAATCTAATGCAAGGCCTTTTTCATCCAATGCCTGCTTTTATTGTGGTTGATGTGACAGCACATAAGTTAGAAAAGTTTTTGGGAGGTACTGGTAAATACTTGTTACTAACCCCGGATTCTTTTGTAAGAAATCATATTGTTAAAAAAAAAAAAAGGAATCTATTTATCATATAGCAGTCTTGTATTTGCATTAAATTTCAGCACCTGTGAGTCTGGATGTCTTAATTTGTATAAAATCTCTATCTAGTAAAAAACAAAATTTTATTTCAAGAACACTAAATTCCCACTTTAATGGCATAAAATTGGTATAATTCTTAAGCAGAGAGACCGCTATCTATCGCTAGTATTATTAGTTAAAAAGAAAGGATGGATGCTCTCAGGATATTTGTTGTTAAAATTATTTTTGTATGAAAGGTAAGAGATATGTGATGTTCCTGAACTTAATGTGCCTAATGCGTTGTTATAGGGAGAAGATTATTTGAATAAAAATAAACTGCAAAGCGTTATCCAGTAGAGTTCATTAAATGTTGAATTTCTTTTGTGTTTGTTTGATGAGCATACAGTGAAATGGTGGATGAGAGGATGTTTGATTCAAACTATACTGAAACTAATCTGTAGATTTTTCATCCAAAAATTCAAATTTTGATATTTCACCTTTAATGAATGAAAAAACCTGATTTTGAATCAAAACAAAAGCTTATTTAAAAAAAAAAGTTTTGTTTTTTTTTTTGTGTTTTTTTCCAATTTAAGGCAGTTTTGGGCTAATGCTGATGCAGATTTTTTTTAAATTAAGATTTCTGTCCTTTATCTATATGAATGTAATGACAAAAGAAATGGTTTTGATTCCCGTTTTGCTTAAGTTTTGTTATGTAGGCATTTTGAGTGTCAGAGAAAAAAACATTAAACGTGTACTCAGCATACCTAATTCAGAATGCAAACATGCAATAACACTAATTAACGTTTCTGGGATGAAGATATTTAATTGGATAGCCAACTACAGTTGGTATTTTAGAGCAGTTCGTTTTAATGCTCCTCCTGTGGTCTTAATGCAACCACACAGGACCACCTTTTCCTGGGTGACTGGTGCTTGTTGCTCCAGCCACGTAAACCTGGGCCTCCCCTCACACCAGTGAGAGAGAAATCAGTTTCAGTGCAGGACCAGTGAGGATTGTTTTAGCAGGGAAAGAAGGCACAAGATGAGGCTTAGGCTGGTAATTAACCTTAATTAGGAGCAGTTTGTTTGTAATTGCAAGTTTTGTAGCCTACTCTGAGTACTTCAGTCCTCTCTGCGGTGGCTCTTTTCAGGAATTCCACCAGATGAGCCCTGTGTAACGCTTTGAATGCATGTTGTACCTGAATGTCTGTGGTGTCTTCAGATGTACAGAGTGCAAACCTTCCTTTATGCTGAAGGAAAACTGTATTTCTTTGTAGCAGTAACTGCTGCTACACCGCATTTTTTATTGTGTTCTCTGTTACAAAGGTCACATCAGCACTGTACAGACATTTGAGAGGCAGAACTAGACCTGGTACATGCTTGTGGTTTTCAATAAAAGAACAATTTTAGGTAGTTTACAAAAGGTTTAATGAAGTCCACCCCAAAATCTTTTGAGTAAGGACTCCTGAAGATTCTGACGTCTAGGCTGTGACTTGATTTCTTCTATCTTTTTGCACCTGCTACTTGTGAGATTTGTAGTTATGTCTTCCAGGAGTTACTGGAGACCTTTTGAAAGAACGGCAGCTAACAGAGAAACAGTAGAAAACAGAGATGCAAAGACAGCTAGAGGAATTTTGGAACTACCTGTAATATGGCATATTTAATATCCAGATATAGTGCTTTCCATCCCTGAAAATTTTCCAGAAGGGATTGAAGATGCTATGCTTGTGTAGAAATACTTTCTCAAAGGTGCAGGAATGGGGTAAATATTTTAAGTAGCAGATGCGAAGTACAGTAGGCACAGAAAAATGAAAGGGCATGTAAACTGTAGAAAAAAGCTTGAAAAGAAAAAAAAATATTTTTCATTACATCAGAGACACGAGACCTGAAGAGACCGTTGCATTTGAAGGATCATTTCTTCTTTTCATTGATATCTCAGTTATCATCCTGTTAATCCATATGTAGGGGAATAGCTCAATTATATTGATTCCTGAAACCAGAAAACACAACACCAGGAACAATTTAGATTTACCTGAATTAAACCAAAAGGAAAACCAGTAACAGCTTTATAGCAATTAAGTTACAGTTTTAAATTCATAATTTGTTTGGGAAAGTAGGACTTTAATACACGTTCTATGGTGAAATCAAGCATGGTCACAAAAACATATACAAGTGTTTCTTCTCATTTTACAAATGCTTTCATCTGAGATGGCAGACTGTAGTGATCTATCTAGTGCACAGTAAAAACCTCTGAAACGTCTCGCTAAAAAAAAAAATAATCTAGGCTGAGGTTAAAGACTGGAAAAACTTGTATACCTCTTTAGGGTTAGTACTGCCATTCATACTGCTACTTCCTTTTTAAATTTTCCTGATTACCATTATTCAAGATCATGGGTTTTCATCAAAGAATGTTTTTCTGGGTGGAGGTGAAGGAAAAGGAGTTAAGGCTTCTGGAGCTGAGACCTTCTGAAAGCAGACTTCAGCTTGCTCACTCTGCATGAGCTGGAACAATCCCAGCTGGTAGAGAGTTCATGCACTGTGAATCCAGGCAGAGGAACTGAACTGTAAGCTTGAACTCAGTCCCAAGCTGCTGTCCTTGATGTCATTGTCTTCTGGAGAAAGGATTATGGGAAGAGGAGTCATTGTAGTGGCCAGATCAAGACACTGCCACCAAATCACAGCAGTCAGTAAACATAAGCAGGAGTGCTGCCGTGGCGGGGGAAGAGGCACTGCCTCCCGCAGAGGATGATTCTGAAATCCAGTGTCTGGCTTGGTGAACCTCAGAACAGACACAGTGCTTGAGATGGAACAATCATTTACCCTTACTTGAATCATAGTTGGAGGAGCCTGGGGAGGGAGCAGCCTTCAAGCAGATAACGATGTTTGTTACAGTACATTTACAGCCAGTGAGATAAGCAGCATCCATCCCCGGGTCTCCTCATAGTGAAGAATGCCATCTATCCCTCCAAACTGACTGACCCTCACATAGTCTTATTCATGTGCATGTTGGTGCATGGTTTAAAATGATGTCAAGGAGCAGAGGAAGGGACTAGTACAACCACAGGTAAAGAGGAAAAGTACTAATGGAAGTGTGAGCCAGCAGTTTATTCTAGTGCTTGAGTCTTCTTGTTAGCAGGATAACTGTCCCTTACAGAGCTTGCAGGCAGACAATTAAAACAAGATGGCTTTATGGCTTTTCCCTATCATGTCATCCTCTCAAACCCTCCAGGTACCTTTTATGTTATTGAGAATTCAATTTATTTCACAGCATGATTTAGGCTCCTCTGTTTCTTTTAAAGAGGATAGAGTATTGCATTGACACAAAGACTGTAAAATGTTGCAATTCTGTATATGACCTGTGGTGTCATCATAGCATCTAGTAGTGAGACACACCTTATCAGTTTTTCAACCTCATATTCAAGGAAATCTCTTTCAGCGTTTTTATATGTATGACTTCTGTTAGTTTGTTAATTGCTACCACAGGGCTGCAGGGTTTCCATTGCTAACCCATCACTTCTGCTTCCTCCACTCATAATCCCTTTCTGTCACATCCCCATTCAAAATGCAGAGCTATATATGAAGGTACTGGTCTATTCCTGTCGATCACTCTTTCCTCCCATCCATTATCTTTCTGTTGATGCAGTTAACTCTCACCTCGGGCAACCTCCTGGCTATAATAAATGGTTCCTATACAAATGAGGAAGTATTTAAGAACATATTTGCTCACTGCTCTCTAGTCTGCAAAACTCTGCAGGAGTGCTAATTTCTTTGATTGTGAAAAACCTTGCGTTATTATCCATTGGAGATCATCAGCTGGAAAGGATTATTTGTTTTCATCCTCTTCTTTCTGTGATACCTTACATGTAACAGCATCCACAGAAAGAAGTGCCACATTTTGACCAAAGCAAACAAGAGGGAAAAGCAATTAGGAAATGATATAACAGTAGCCTGCCTCTGGAATACGCCACTTAGCAGAGGAATGCTTCAAAAATGGAATTCTCTTCTACTTTAACTGTCCAACAACAGAAAACAGAAACATAAGCTTTTGCTTACTGACTGAAGAGATTGCAAAGAAATTCTCTGTATCCTTGTCAGCTAAAGTGGTGAACTAAATGTCACGTCTTGAATTATTCAAGATACCAACAAACTCAGAGTCAGGCAAGGCTAAAAATGTGATAGTCCAGATACCATTTCCTTGCCATCCTCTGTCTGAATAGATGACATACGGTGTAGTTATTGTAGGCAAAGCAGTACTCTTCACCAAAAGTCCTCCATATTCTGCCAATAACTTTTAAACAGGGACCTGATGTTGAATTTTAGTTTAATTATCCCCCCTTCCCCCGAAGTGGAAAGCCTGATTTTGCAAAACGTCGAATGAAGTAACTGCTGTTCTTAGCATAGTTAGTAAGTGTAAAGAACTAATTGAAGACAAATAAGGTCTTTTCCACTTCCTAGTAATTCTGAGAGTATTAAAGAAAGTAATGAGAGAAAAAAAAAGCCCTGCACTTTACAGAGCGTGGTGGGTTTATGAGAAAGGTTGTTATTAGTTAGAAATATTAAAAAAAATGCTAAAATGGATATTGTTTGGCACTGTTTGAATTGAGAAAGCATTTATAATATGATTTAGTCTATTTAGGGCTATTGCATAATAGTTCTTATTTATTCAGTTTGAAAAAGGAGTATAAATAAAAACTATTGCAGAGAATGCATAGTTGACTATGTGGTTTTAACCATTATCTCCTCCTATGTCTGAAATTAAGCCTGTTTTGGAGTATTACCTCCACTTACTTACCCACTAGTAAATATAACAGACCTTCAGTATTTTTAGCCATTGAACCATAAAATTCCAGATAATGAAGGAGACAATTTGGATAAAAGACAGAATATTCAATTCTGTGGATGTTGCAGTTAACATCTTGCACTGTTGAAACAGTGTTAAAAAGCAATCAAAACACAGAATAAAATCTTTTGTCTCATTGTTACACTACCTTTTTTCTTTTTGCTTTGAAAATTTGAAACCCAAATATCAAAGAAAGAGAATAGACAAAGGAGAGTTAAAATACTGCATCTAAGGAAGAAAAGAAGGGACTGTGGTTATAGAAATTACTAAAAAGCAGTCATATGTCTTGATGTGCTATGCCTTCAGTGAAGTTGCTAGTGTCATTTTATTGTAAACTTTCGGTTTTAGCAAAGGTGTGCTAAAAGGAGATGGTACTTTATTAAGTCCAATGGTTGCACACCCAGCAGATTGAGGGAGGTGGTTCTGCCCCTCTACTCCGCTCTGGTGAGACCCCACCTGGAGTCCTGCGTCCAGCTCTAGAGCCCTCAGCACAGGAAAGACATGGACCTGTTGGAGGGGTCCAGAGGAGGGCCACAAAGATGATCAGAGGGAGATGGAGCAACTCTGCTATGAGGACAGGCTGAGAGAGTTGGGGCTGTTCAGCCTGGAGAAGAACAGGCTCCAGGGTGACCTTATAGCAACCTTCCAGTACCTGAAGGAGGCCTACAAGAAAGCTGGAGAAGGACTTTTTAAAAGGGCATGGAGTGATAGGACAAGAGGGAATGGCTTTAGACTGAAAGAAGGTAGATTTAGATTAGATGTAAGGAACAACTTTACTGTGAGGGTGGTGAGGCACTGGAGCAGGTTGCCCAGAGAAGCTGTGGATGCCCCTTCCCTGGCAGTGTTCAAGGCCAGGCTGGATGGGGCTTTGAGCAACCTGGTCTAGTGGAAGGTGTCCCTGCCTATGGCAGGGGGGTTGGAATAAGGCGATCTATAAGGTCCCTTCCAGTCCAGACCATTCTAAGATTCTATGAAAATGACCAAATAAGGTATAGAAATCTTTGTTATGGTAGTTTAACTATTATTTAAAGTATTTTCCATGTAAGCAACTGTTATATTTATGCTTTTTATTTTGAAAGGTTATATCATTACTGTGAATTGTGGGAAACTGGGAAACTTGCTTCTTGTAACAGGTGTAACTTTTCAGAGGAAAGAGGAGGATGGGAACTGTGTGTTCCTCCATATACTCTTTCTTTCAAAACAGAGTATTTTGCCCCAAAAGTTGTAATGTGCTTGGGGTTTTTTGTTTGTTTGTTTAGCCAAATGAAAGAAATGTTTATGTATTTGACATGTATTTGACATATAGGTTTCACAAATGAACATTTCCATCAGAACAGATCAATTTCTATTCCCATCCATAATCTCTGTGAATCCCTCTGGATGTGCACTGGGGTCTGAAAGGTGCCCTCCCTAAGTAAGTGCAGTCCATTTTTCAGTGTCACAAGTGGTAATTCAGTGTTTTGAAATCTTTTAAATCAGTTGTAAGAATTATGTGAATTCTGCACACACAAGCTTGTTAAAGAAAATAAATCTGTATCTTGTACAGCATGTGATGCTTACATGTTTACTGTGACACAAAGGTGATTGATTTTTAAACAAGGGCGTCATGTAATTTTTTTGTTTTATAGAAGTGTTAAAATTATTACCACATCAGAAATCCCAGTTGTAAGCATTACAATTGCAATAATCACATAGAAAACTTGGTGACCTCTTCAACACATCATTATTTAGTAAATAGGACGTAAGCTTCTGAAATTGCTCCTTGCTCTGTGCGGGCCCCATTTTCTATTTAAAAAATAATAACATAAGTTATTTTAAGATTCAGATAGCAACTAAATGCTATGTATTAAAATTAGTGTATTAAATAGCCTTGGAGCTGGTTTAAAGAGTATTAATTTAAGCTATTTTATATTAACTTGATTTTTCTGGGCTGTTATTAGTTTCTGAGTGGAACCAGAAAGAATATTTCCAAATTCTCTTCTGCCATCCTATATGAGACTTATCCTGCAAACCTAGTACAGCTGAAGGAAGCATTTTGTTTCTCCTTTTATAAAGTTGATAGATCTCTTTGCCTGTGCCTTATGTTTTCCTTTATCATAACCAATGATCTTTATACCTGAGGGTGACTTCTGTAGCTCTGTCAAAATTCCTTCTAATGTGTTAATTCTAAAATCACACTCAGTGTGAATACACATATAGTAAATTACTTAAGATGTTAATATTTTTCTGCTTTAACTTGCGAGCAATGCTTTCCCAGTTTGTAGCAACGATTTTCCTCCAGCGCAGAAGAGGATAATGGGGAACAATATTTCTCTCTCACTTCTTCCCCAGTAGATACTTTCAATTATGAACAAACAAGTAATGTGCTGCAGTTGAAATTCTGAAAATGTAGATTTCTACTGTGTTTTTCGAAAGGTAGTGCTTGCTTCTTTAAAAGACTGCAGTACTGGAGCTAGTGGCAAATGTATCCACTTCACACATACACACACGCACATAGAGACACACACACTTATTCTTACATCTGAACTATCCAGGATTTATGTGAAGTATTCATTGTACTGAATTTTGTTGAAGTGAAAGACCATCACTTTGTGGTAAGCAAATATGCCCCTGCATAAGAACTGCCAAAAGGTAACCCTATGTATGATTAAGTTATGGTGGCAGCGTGTTCTGATCCTCAGTGAGGCAACCAATATTTTGAAAACAATTATTTAGAAAGAAATCGGAACTCTAATTTTTAACAATATCTTTGTCACTTCAGAAGCTGTGGCACTGACTAGTTCATGTAAAGAAGGTTTAACACAACATCTCAAAAGTTCTGCCAACCTTATTTAGAGTTCTGGGATTTTATCCAATGAACTTTACTGGTTTTGAAAAAAAGTGTTAGACTAGATTTAACTGCAGTTGGTGACTAGCCATAGAGGAAATTGCCGCTGTAGAAGAACAGAAGTTTACAAGCAGTCCAATTCATATATAAGTTAAAAAACAAGAAAACTCTTTTGTGCCCTGAAAGACTTTTAAGCATAGTTTCCAAGCAGAAATTTGTATCCAAGTTAGTTCCTGCTGAAATAATATATTTTAGAAAAAGACAGATGGGTTTTTTTAGTTTGACTAGATACCTAAATACTACATGGTGTCTTCATAACTGCGATTTTATTAGACAATCTGAATTGTAGCATTCAGGTAAATAAAAAATTCTGCTTTTCGCTACAGAGAAAGACATCACATTTTATGATATAGTTAGAGATAATAATATACATTTTTATAAAAATGGGGAAGTGCTGTTGGGGTAAGCAGCTTCTACTGAAATTAAATTTCTGATCCTTTGCTTGAAAGCCAGCTGTAGCCAAAATACAACAAAATTAGCATCCAATAAGCAAATGACAGCCAGTATTTTCATCAAAACACTTGAAGAGGTAAAGTGTTAGAAATAAATGCAATATATATACCAAAATCATAAATACCTACTAGGAAACCCAGATGCTTCCTACCTGGTAACCTGGTAGATATGAACTGCTGTTTGTACACTGTCACAGAAACCTGGGTCCTGCTTTCATACCAGTAATTCAAGAGGAGTTCAGGTAATTCAGAAACACTCCTACGAAGTGTAGGTAATGATAGGTTGACAGGGGTGTTGAAGGGGGGATTTATGTTTGACGAGTAGCTCATGTCTGTTGGTGAAACCTGAAGAATGTGAATAAAGCTAGTGAATTTGGAACTTCCAAACTCTTGACAGCTCCAAGAGGATGCTGTCCCACTGACATGAGGATGCACAGTGATTTAAGATTCTCTTTAAAAGTAGTAGGCAGAGTGCCTGCAAACTTTGGTCTGTATTGTTAATTTTAACTATACCATATGCTTAATCTTTCTGTCCTTTTCAGAAAGACAGTCTGAGAGAACAGTGTTTCTGTGGAAACTGCAAGGACCATGTGATATGCATTTACAGGAAACTGCGAAAACAAGGATACTTTATCTTAAATATGGAATGTCTTAAGCATTCTCTAAAAGAGATTGTCAGAGAAAATTGCTTTCTCCTTTCCCTCCACCCCCCACTTTGTGTCTATAATTAGAAAGCGATGATGAAATGCAAATGATCATAGCATGTCTCAAAATCCACTAGCACGTAACTCATTCATTTTCTCTATTGTATCTATAATCAAATACAGTATTTGGAATGAATGTAAGGATGGGTAAATATCAAGTGATAACTTAGTAGTACATACCAAGGATGATCAAACTACATGTGTTCACAGCCTAAAAACTTACTTGAATTTGTCTTTTAAGTAGCATAAAAGTACCATCTCTAGACTTGCCATGCTGCGTAAAGATAAATCAAATGTTCTTTCTGTGTTGACAAATATAATAATGAAACACATCTGGTTTAGCTTTGCGACTTCTAAGGCCTTCATTGGCTTTCTTCCTATTATTAACAATTAATACATTCAATATAAAATTTAGGTATAGCTATCTGAAAAACAAGAATTCCATCACTGCCATAATATGAATGAATATATGTTACTCAATGCATCTACACAGTTTTACAATAGGCAGGGAGTACTAAAGCAGTTTATTTGTCCTTAGACTTTTTGTTTTAACACCCTGCTGCCTCCGAAAGGATCTCTGAGACTGGTTTAAGGAAGCTGAGTTATATAGAAAAGAACTGCTTTTTATTTCAATTTCCTGAGTTCATAATAGAAATTTATAGTGCTGTTAAACTTACCTTTACTCTTCCGTTTAGTAACCTTGTGTTTTGATGGGAAAATCCTGAAGAGGAGACTTGTGCAGGAAGTAGAACATCACTGACAGACAGAAAAGTTTGTGATCTGAACATTCTTGTGAGCTGAACATTTGAGGGACTAAAATCTTAACCTTTCTTGCAAATCTACACTTACAGAAGTACTTCAGTGCTCGTCAGTTAAAATGCTCAATTTTAAAAATAATATATTTGAATTTATCACACTTAAAAATTTATCTGAAATATATTTTGAATTTTGTTTGCAGAAATCCAAGATGTTTAGTTTGGAAAAATGTTAATGGAATATTTCAACAGTAAGTGCTGTGTGACATTTCTGCTCAAATTTCAAATGAAGTAAATGTTAAAAATCTATGTTCATATAAAAAGGTTTTGTTTTCACAAACCAGCATTTTTGGAAAGAAGAATATCCCTCAGAAAGTCTTACAAAAAACTCTTATACTTAAATGGAGAATGAAAAAAATACACATTTTTAATCTTCTAGGGCTACATTGCCGCTGCTTTTGTATCTGCACAATGGCATGTGACATACGTTCACATTTTATTTTACCTTTGTCACTCCATCAGACAAGCTCTTTGCATTTTTCTGCACTGAAATTATTTATTTGCACTTAAGTGATCAACAGCTGTATTCTAAACTTTGCAGTAGCCTCACTTCTGAATCAGTGCTTTGGTTACACAGCTTGTGTAAATAACACTATTCTCTACACATGTAGTGCATGCTTTTGCAACTATGGAGTGTCAGGTATACTTTGTGCATTCATCTGCAAACACTGCTCTTTGTTTTCTGTCTCTTTGTCCTTAATTATTCTGCCATACTAATGTGTGTTGTGATGGTGTAGAAAAGTCTCATTCTAGCTTAAACAAACCTCTCTTCTTGCAACTATCTGTCTTAATCTGTGCCCATTCTGTACATTGCAAGCAGTAGAGTTACCTGTAAAATAAACCTTCGGGGAGTCATGGCTGTATTTTGAAACAAATAAAAAAATACATTGGGCATTTGCCCAAGGGGAGGTATTAATGGAGAGATATTAGTGTTATTTTAAGCTCCCAATATGAGCGAATTTCACCCAAAATAATCACAGCACTCTAAAATTGTGTAAAGTTCATGAGTTAACAGCTAAGTCTGCTGCAAGTTAAAGGAACTGCTAAGGTTATTTGAATTACACTGGCATTTCTGCTGTTACAGTTAACTGCCATTTCTCTCAGAGCTGTACAAGGAGTTTAACTACTGAATGAAGTTTAGTCTAAAAGGAGTCTGAAAAAGGATTAGGACTCTGACTGTCCAACTAGAGAAGGGTATGCAAAGTAAACAGCCTGCAGCCAAAGAGGAAAAATGGATTTTTCACAGTGATACTAACACAAGAAGCTCATGAGCTGCTCTGTGCTCATCAGTCTATTCCCTTATGTGAACCCATGTCCAAAGGGATAACAGCAATTTCTGCCTTGTCAAATTCTCCCCTTCATCCTGATTATTCTTGCACCACTGATTCAATCATCTGACATTCTGTTGCAGATTAATTCCCCTCTTGTGGCACCTTTTTTTTTTTTGGAGGCAGGGTATGGATTCAATACAGAAATACATGTTGAATAAGCACAAGATTATAATTTTAGGAGGTTTCCTTATGTCCAAATGCTTTTATATCAGCAGAAGGAAAAGGGAGGTAGGAGGGAGACAAATGAAAGGAGGTGACTGGGAAGAGAGGATGTGATGGGGAAATTGCGTTCTGGATAAAGTGTCAAGAGGATAGGGATGTGGAGAGTTGCTCTGGTTGTGTCACTTCCAGGAGACTCCATGAAAGGATTAAGTCACCTGCAAGTAGCAGCACTGGATCCTTGTGAGTGTTCTGTCACTGTGAAAGGAGCACACACAAACAGTGAATGTTTTTCAGGGTTATATGTAATTTCTCATTTCCTGTCATCAGTGAAAGGTGACTGATGTGAATTAAAAAATCAAACAACATGTAGGCAATAGGAGACCTTAAAAACCCCCAGTAATTCACCGGTACTAATCACTGAGCAGAGTAAGAAGAAGCTGAAGCATGGATCTTTATGTTCCATTTTCGTACATTCCTCTCTCCAATAGTACACAAAATGCTCAAAGGGAAAGAGAGACATATCATGTCTGTAAGAAATTAAGAGGGCTTGAATGACTGAATAGCCCTGTAGATTACTGAGAGACTTGGGGCTGTTCAGCCTTCAGAGAAGGCTGTATGGAGACCTTATTGCAGCTTTTCAATATATAAAGAGGGCTTCTAAGAAAGATGGAGAGAGGCTTTTTACCAAGGCCTGTAGTGACAGGACAAGGGGCAATGGTTTTAAAGAAGGTAGATTTAGATTGAATATATGGAAGAAATTTTTCATCATGAGGCTGGTGAGACACTGGAACAGCTTGTCCAAAGAATTTGTGAGTGCCTCATCCCTGGAAGTGTTCAAGGCCAGGCTGGATGGGACTTTGAGCAACCTGGTCTAATGGAAGGTGTCCCTCCTCGTGGCAAGGGGCTTGGAACTAGATGATCTTTAAAGATCCCTTCCAACTGAAAACATTAGAGGTTTCTGCAATTATTATGAGTGCTAGACATACCAGAATAATTTAGCTGTATCTTTACATCTAAATACGGCAGTGTATAGCATTCACATTTGCAGGATAGGGGATGCAACCATCTTCCAGGACTTGGAGCTTAGCAGAAATTAATTGAAAAATTAGATGCCCTTTGAAGGCATTAGCTATACATAGGATGTAACTGGGTATTCTTCCATGTTGGTGTTATCCAACCAGGAAAATATCAGATGTAAGTACTGTCTCCTGATCTCCATATTGTTAAAACTTAATTGTATAAAATCTTCACTGTATGTAACAAAAACTTGTTCACCCTTTAGAGGAATTCAAGCGTAGATATTAGAGAAGAGATTTAAGGATCAGCAAGTGTTAGTCCCCTAAACTCCAGATGGAAAGAAAGCCGGTAACCCATCCTTTGAACTTTGAGCTTTCTCCTTTTCTAGTACGATAGTTTAATTCCAACCAGAAGTTTTGTAAACAATTATGTATTTTAGTCTTTCTTGGGAAATATTCTTTAAACACATTAGAGGAAAAACAGTTGCTCATTTTACAGAATCTTTGGTGACGATACCATTTTGTATATCTTATCAAAAGGACAAAGTTGAAGATTTAATTTAGAAGTTTAATGCCCTGAGCTATCATTCCACTGAAAGGAAGGCAGTTTTTACAAACATGTTGCTTAAGAGCTTTCATCTGAAAATAATTAATTAAAAAGCATAAACACCACCACCCAAGGACTGTTTACTTGCAATATACAGTAGATAAGGAGTTTAAGTTAGTGAATATATTTGTATGAAAATATAAAATAAATAGCCAAGTTTAATGTCTTACACAGGAAACTCTTAACAGTTATGAAGATCTTGAGGTTTGCATAAGCCCTCCAAAATACGGAATCCTGCTATAATTCATAATACTTTTCTGTAATCATCTCAGGCCAGCTACATGCACTGTGGCATCTGTCAGCTAAATCATGCACAGCATTAGGAAAGGGGGGAATATTTAAGTTACTAAACTGTCTGGAATAAAATATTCCATATATTAGGAGCACTGTGCTTTGTCCCAGGGAAGCAGTACAGTTCTGAAGTGAATGCAAGAGGGCAGCGTGAGATACTCAGTGTGGAAGATCCTCTAAGGACACAGACTACAATAATTCCTGCAGTGAGTCTGGAATGTTAGCTCCTGTCAGCAGCAGCCACGCGTTGGCAGTTTCAGAAAATCTCTAAGGCAGTCCATCATATTAGCCCCAGAGAAGATGGTAGGGGAGGAGGCCCTTTGCAGATCCTCTCCATGTTTTTCGGTGTGTGCTGAAACTTCAGGTGTTTTTCAGTTAACATGGAAGGTTGGGTTCATGTGCTTCAACTGTGATCCTTATTTGTTAAAAAATAATTACAGCTTTTTTATTTTAATATTTTTCATATCTTAGAGAGAGATTTGTTCTCAAATGTGATGAGCCAAAGCCATGCGCTCTATGAAGCTGCTAATGATACATGATAAAAATGATGTTCTTGCTTCAAGCTAGTAATTTGACTGGCATTTCTCTTTAAAAAAAGTCATTTTAATGTGCATTTAGAAAGAAATGTAAATACTTTATATGTTATGCATGAAGAACAGTTTCAATAATCTTTAGTTTTCCAGTTATCCGACTTCCCAGTGGGAGCTAGTATGTATTTCATTTTGTACAGAAATGAAAAATATTCCTACTTATGTATGATCTTCCTGAATCCGAATTTGTTTATCAATACATACATATAAGGGGAATTTATACCATAGTCACAGAGGCACGTCATTTATTAAAAACAATTTAAGATTATTTATGAGATCTGTACTTTTTAAAAAAGTGCAATTATTTTTCTATGCCAAGAATTTAGGAACAGCTTGAAGCCTCCTGTCATTACTAAAGTAATTGCAATACCCAAGTACGGAATAAGGCAATGTTAGAAACAATAATCAAAAAAGAAAATATGCCCAACTCGAGGAAATTTTTGATTACTTCCTTTACATGCTCCCGACTCTTGCTTTTGTTTTTGTAAAGGACTTGTGTTATTATTGCTTTACTGGCTAAACCAACAGTCTTATTTTTATAACTGATCATCTCAGGAGAATGGAGATAGTAAAATGCAGTTATATTTGCATTCCTACTGCCTAACTGCACATAGATATGAAGAGAAAGGAAGGCTGTGCCTGTAAGACACAGACCCAAACTGCGAGAAGCACAGCCCCATTACCTCAGGGGAAATGCAGGGGGCATTGTGTGCCTCAGGGGGGGAAAGAGAAAAAGAACAACTCATTCAACAGGAAATGCGCTTAGAGCAATGCCCTGAGAAAGACGTCATCCACTGCTGAAGGTAATGGGGGAGAGCAATAGTTTGCTGCCTCTGATGGCTTGCACTGTTTGCAAGGCTACATTCCTGTTTGTGCGACAGCTGAGTGATCTTCTGATATTTCCAATAGTTGCAGCTGTACTTCTCCCTATGTACCTTACTTTTAACGATGCCCTAAGGACTCCTAACTATATAAATTACACAGAAGAAATAACGGCATGCCCTCCATATTGGACCTTCTCTGTCATTGACAGTGAATTGTAAGACTACAACAGTGGTGGTTATGATTTTGGGAAAATTCGCAGTATGACTGATTAGATTTTCTTGTGACATTTTAATCATCATAAAGGCTCATTGCTGCTTTGTTGCATTGAAACCTTTGTGAATTGGATAATAAAGACATGTCATATATTTGAAGGATGACTCCTTTCCCTGAAATTACTTAAGCTTGACTAAATGTTGAAAATGCTACAATGCTATCAGTTGGTAAGTAGGTTGGTTTCTTAGTAATGGTCTTAGACTGTACAACATATTTGTTTTAAAATATCATACAACATTAATTTTAAAATCAATACTGTATATATTCTTGAAACTTAACTCCTAATGCACAGTTTATTTGAACAGGTAATTACTCTGATTACCAATTTAACATATTGTAGCTTTTCTGAGAAGTGCTTTTGGGAACTGACTTTATCCCAGTACAGTTTAAATGGATTTCAGAACAACTTGCAGTGGATTTGGATAATATCCTTTCCATCAGCACCTAAGTGGCAGGAAATGAGATTAGTAGTACACGAGCAGTTCTTCAAAAAGTTGATTGCTTGTAAGTGTGCTAAAATAGCTGAGTAAGTCTGCACAGCACCTACTGTGTAAATAGTCCCATTCGAGCTACTGAGACTAGCAAACCAACTAGATTTAACTTTCAGACATTGCTAACGAACTACCTGAAGCAACTCACATAGGAAAGGGTTCTCAGACTAGGTGTCCTAAATCAGTAGATATTTTTTTGAAATTCAGGCTTAGGTCTTAATTTGTGGATAGCTGTGTCTTGAGTTGAGCGCTGCATGTCTACAAACACTGGTAAGGAAATTTGGCTTCTATTTTCTAATAACAACCTGGGCATTATTTCTAAAAGCTGACATTTGCCCTGAGCATTTAGGACCAATTTTAATACATCTACTTGTTTCTGTATAGTATTTCTGTATAGTACCTGTTTTTTTTATATCCTGTTTAATATTTCTGGTTTGCAAAAATATGCACACAACATATGTCTTTTCTATTTGCTTCTTGTCCAAAACAGTTTTCGCACAAATTAGTACATAAATAGTGACTATTATTAATATTTGCATTAGTCTGGAATCATTTGTTGTACCCACTCGTCTATATTTTGCATGCTGATCATGTTGAAAATCAATGAACCATGTGAAATTGTGAATGACAAAGTGGAAGCATTTGCAATTCTATCCACTTCTGCTCAGAGATTAACTGTTTTAATCTTCAAAAAAATAAAATCCCCATGATACTGAAGGCAAACAATATGAGGTCTAGCCCTGTGAAATTTGTCCTGCTCACAAATGGAGCTTTGTATCTGTTGCGCCAAAATTTCACATAAGGGGTTCAAATGATAAAGCAGCTATAGTGATTTGTACCCATTTCTGTTGTAGATGCTTTGCACGTGTTGATTTATACACACTGTGTTGCTTGTATAATGTGTAAGTTTGTGTCGGTAAAACAAGAGAGGGAATGAAGCAGCGTGGCTGAACTCAATGTCACTTTTATGAAGTTAGTAGCAGAGGTGGGACTGGAAGTCAACCATTTTTGTAATTTTTTGACCAATCGTTCCCAGAATTCTGTGTAGGTGATTATATCCACCTTACATTACAGTGCCTTCCCTAAAGGGCATTGAACTCCAAGCTTGATTAATGGTGACACATTACTTTCTGTGACAGGAACATAAGCTCTGAATGAACAATTATTTAAATGTTCTCAGCTGAGAATCATGCCCTCGTCATCCATGCTTGATATACAAACATGGTCTCCTGACTGTCTACGCTTTTGCCCATCTGTTTGGATGGCATAATGCCTGTTCTCAAGTAGGTCAAAACCTTGCCATAGGGCATGTATGCCAGGCAACAATGGCTTTCAGTGGAAGACTGCATAACCCTGCAAGTGTCTTCACTTCTGCAGGACGTCCTTCCTTTGGTGTATGATTGAATCGTTAGCTCCTCGGGTTTTTATTCTTATCCTCATATTGCAAAGCAGTATTTGAACAATAGGGAGGAAGATGAGAAGATGGCCTAATATGATGGAAACAGGGCAAGAAAGAATCTTTCTTTGGTTTTATCTCCTATGAACTCAAGGAAGAACAGCACAGTTCTAACATTTTAAAGTGTGGAACCTGCCATGCCAAGGGGAGAATCTGGTAGGGTGTCTGTTTTGTTAGGTTTCTCTGGCTGTTTCTACTCCACATAGTCAGGCCCCTGAGGCTGAAAAACAGGGGGACATTGGTCAATGCACAGAACCTCTGATTTCCCAAGAAGACCACTTACTGTAGGAGCTATTGCATAGAGAGCAGACTGTCTTAAAATAATTCTCATCCAGGAAATGAGTGAGGATATGCACATAGTTTTAATTAGTCTGACTTTGATACTTGCCTTGTTTATATCTGGTACGTAAAAAGGCAGCATACGAAATGGTAGTAGTGGAATTGCTATGTGGTATAACTTGCTCCTTGTATGCACACTTATCTGTAGAGAGCAACATACATGTCTTTTTGCAGGAGATAGTAAACAGAGTAAAATATCTTGTATGTGTTTGTACGTGTTGATCTACTCTCAATGTAATATACAGAAATCGATCTTCTGAGCCTGATGGCATCTGTACTCTGAAAAATATAAACTAAGCCCTTTTAGGTTATATTAAATAATGATTTAAATTTTCTGTAACAAAATATTTGAGATGCTGTCATTTTTTTTTTTACTTCCAGCCAGTATATACTGGCATAGAAATATAAGCACAAACATAGATAAAATTATAGATCAGTTTCAATGGCTTCTACCCTGAAGGTGACCGAAAGGATTTAAACTGGGCATCTGTCCTATTTTTTTCCTCCTGTGATTTAAGATCTACAGAGTTATCTCAGATATGTACTGACTGAAACTGATATTCACATTAATGTACTTACTGCAAAAAAACCAACAACAGTAAAAGCTTCTGGAGTTCAAATACTGCAGAAAACTCCATACAGGTTATAGTGCACCATTTCCATGAAATGTAAGGGAATAAGCAAAGTGCCCTCTAGTGTAAAAAGCTTAGCAATGCCTGTTTATAGAGTGGGTATAACATATATCTATATATATAATCATCCACTCTATTTTTGATCTAGTAAAGGCATGGATAGAGCTGAGCTTTTAAAATTTTGCTGATAATTCATAACTGATTTTTCACTAGCACATTGCTCTGATTTATTGATTATAAAAGCAAAGTCAGGCCCACCATCAGGAAAAATCGGCAAAACAAGAATAAATAGCTCAAAAAAAAGTATTAGGCATATACTGTCCTAAAGAAATATCCATTTCCGTTATGAAATACTGCTGGTCTTTCTTTGAACAACGTCGGTCCTAGTGGCCTCTGACAATCTGTTGTGTTTCCTCCTCTCCTTCCTGCTTGCTCCATGCCATAAAGCTTGAGCTGGAGTTGCCAGCATTATTGCCTGTCTTAGAACAGAGAAAGAACGTCTGAAAAGAGCTAACATCACCAAGGTGTGCACCTAAGCTTCCTCGCATATACCTTATAATTGGTCAGCTGTTTCTAGCTGTAATCCAATGCAATCTTTTAGTTAAATTGTCCAAATTCTCCATATGAACAATCGATGCATATTTGTATAGATCTTCAGGTGGGCAAGTGCTTAAACCAAGAGCCCAAGTCTCAAGATTAGTTTCACAAGTGATCTTGCTCTATAAAGTGGTTTGATGCATCTGCGTGCTGGCGTGGAAGTCTTAAGACAGCTGGTAGGCAATGTTACATACATTTCTGTGCACACATGTGACTCTGTTTCTCAGAATTATTCAGGACTCAGTTATCTTCTGAGATGACAGGCTGTTATTTAGTAGTCTAAATGTTAGAATAGGAGATTTGAGGTCTTGATTCTTCTAAGCTTGGATCCACAGCTGTGTCACCCCAAATGAATAACCTAGTCAGCAGACTGCCAGCAGCTGTCAGTGGGACGCTCAGCATCATGCCCACGGAAGCTGTGTTACTCTGCAGCCACAAGTGCAAGAACCTCTCAGGTGGAACAAGGGTGAGTGCAGCACAAGTCTGGTGAGACCAGCCAGCTGGGAAGGGGTGGTCTGATAGTTCCAGCACTGGTGCGTGGGCTGCTGGAATCATGTGGCCACATAGCCATACAAAACCACTGAACTAACCTTCTTTCAACTAAGTGCCCTAAATTCTTTCTGTGCCCTAAATTCTTACTGTGCCTTTGTACCAAGATTCATCTTGCTGGCCTTGGTTCTGGACCCTTGTTTTGCAGTCCTAGCATCAGCAAGAACCGTGGCAGGAGCTCTCACACAGAACAGGCATTTGCCTGGAAGTTAAGGCTGTCTTCCTGAATTGGGAGCTCTGGTTCCCGACCTCCTAGGCTGTGTAAGTTTTTTTTATCATTAGGACATTCAGTATATTCAATTCAGTATAGTCACAATATGATAGTGTACTGTTTGTGTACCTCAGATACATCAAAATATTCTTCAAGGACCTACAGATGAAATCTGGTCTTCCAGTAATTAAATTAGGACTAGGAAGTGCTGAGTCCTTGGAATGCATCACAATATACCTCCATGAAACAACAGACTATCAGAGAATCAAAACCAAGTCAGATTGATATAAACAGTTTCCCTAATGGTTCTTCAGAGCTGCTTCAAAACCGCTTGCCAAGCTTGAAGATACATGCAGGGTTTTGCATAGTCTCAGAGCAGTGTGGAAGGACTTTACAATAAATACCCTTTTGTCTGCTTTCTCTTGCCATATCCCAGAAATAACAGGCAGCCTCCCGAGAAGCCCAAACAGTTGTGCTCAAAACATTAGACAAAATCTTTCTTAATGGAGTTCAGGAATGTGTGCTACAGATGTCTCAGGGTACGTTAGCAAAATGTGGTCAGTGATGATGGCCTCTTGCAGCCCAGAGAATTGTTACAATAGACCATAGGAAATGAAACAGCCTACTCTGAAGCATGAAGGGAGAGCTGTTGTGTGTCTCTGTTGTTCTAATAAATTATGGGCTGCAACAGATTTCCCATTTTCATCAGAACTTTCTGTAGGCTTATTTCTCTACACCTTTAGACCACCTTCCCTTTAAGCATACAATTCATTTAAATTACGTAGTCTGGAGGTCAGTATGTAGAGGAAGATGTATAGAGGAAGCCTTAGGAAAACTAGCTGGCTAAATGGTAAGGTTAGGGACTGTGAGTAATCCTCTATTTTTTCCTTCCTAAATTTAACCCTTTCAGTGGCAGCATGGTAATAAGGGGCGCTTACCATTTGCTTTGCGCTCCTGTTATTAATACTAAGTAGGAGCCAGTCCTTTTACAGATCGTGCAACTTCCCAGTCAGCAGGTCTGTATTTATGGATGCTATTCTGAGATACCTAATTTCCTGTGCGCTCTGTGAAGCCTTGATGCCTAATACAGGGTTTTGGATTCCACCCCAGTGACCAGGTGCCTCCAAGTTACTTGTATAAGCACCTGACACTTTTTTTATGTCTAGCCACTAAAACAGAGAGTTAATCACTGTTGAACCTCTAGGTGTTATGTCCAGTGACATGAGGTAGCTGAATGTTAGGAAATAATAGGGTGAAGAAGTCCCTGGTCAGAGACAAATTGGACAAATTTTACATGAGGAAGCAAAAAAGCTATAAGTGGATTTATTTTACTTTAAAAAATTCAGAACTGTGAAAATCAGAGCAGTATAGGTCAATCCTATGCAAATATGTATGTCAACATTTAAATGTATTGTTAAAGGGATTTAATAGGAGTAACAGATAATTAGAGCTTGAATTCAAGAGTGACTTCCTTTGAATTAAAAATATTTCACAGAATGTTGAAACTTAGCATAGAAATCTGGTCTGAAGATATGTGGAACAGGTTGTGGTTAACACCACATGAAACATCTGAAATTAATCACTATTAGTAATAAGGATTCTTGTAGATAATAAAAGAACTATTGTTCGTATCACAGGAAAATCAGTCAGACTCCAGAAATGTTTATGACTGTCAGGCTTAATCATTCTTGGATTCACTGTGTATGTGATAAATCTGATGAAATGTGATTTAGTTTCATGCAATTCATTCAGGCCAGGTTGCTGGTACTGAAAATCAAAGGTTACTTGCTCTGTAGCCATCTGTGGCAAATAGAACTCTTTACAGTAAAGGTCAAGTATCAGTTGTTTCGAAAACTGTCCTACCAAGTGGAACAACTCTTGTTGTTGATATTCAGTAACTGTATAAAATGGGGGGAAAAAAAATCATGCTGTGGTTATCAAGCAGCAGCAGCATAACAAAAGTGTCTTAAAAAATGTAGGTTAAATCAAAACCTGGAGGGAAGGAGGTTTGCTGTTTGGTCTTCCTACTACCATCCCTGCTACTTCTGTTGCCTTTCTCCTTCTGTGCTAGAAGTGGTCAGAATTGTAAGGTGAATCCCAATGTGCTGCATTTTTGATTGCTATTTTATTATATGCACCTCATTTTCAGGATATTCTTGCTTGCTGTTTATCTCTCAGCTAAATTTGGAAAGCTGTCTGCAGACTGGTGTTCTGTTGAATGAGCTAGCTGCCTGAACAGATAATGTGATCTGATTTTGCACCAGTTAGGGACTGCAGAGTACTGTTCTCTGGCTTGCCAAGGGCCTCTTTACATGTATTAAATCTTGTCTCCTCGTATCACGTGAAAAGGCAAAACTAAACCAATAATCCCTTTTCTGATTAATCCTCAGATTTAGCAGATAAATCATTTGGAGGAAGGGAGGAAGAGGAGGTGCCTCATTCTCTAAAATAATAAATTCAGGACATAGTTAGAAAGTAAGGCTAGAAAGGGACCACTCAGGTCAGCTACTCAGATCTGCCCATAGATTTCCTCCTAGGCACTGCCATACAATGTGTCTGAAGTGAGGTGGCTGGATCTCTTCAATTTAGAGACTTGGACTGAATGTATCAAATTTTGTGATAAGCTGTTTTGATTTTTAATTTCCAAACAGAGAAGTGGTCTTGCATCTTAATTTCCGTCTCATGTGTACACTGAAAAGCCAGAGACAAGAACAAAGCAAATGTATAGCTTATGTATAAAATCTTCATATTTTTCCCCTTTTTTTTCCACAACTGAAATTAACAAAGTACTTAGCTAAATTTCATATACATTTTCAAAATTGTCCAAGCTTGAGTTCACAAAGACATATTAGTTCACAGCCTTTTGGCACAAAGCTGCTTCTGCGGAAAAAATAAAACCAAACAAAACACACTGCTAGAGAAGAGATGATGAACAGGAGGAAATGATAGAGAAGACAGAAGCAGGGCAAAGCTCTGAGGCACTTCAGCTGTGAGGATCTTGCCTGTGATACAAAGGAGGATTCTGAGATGTCTTTGCCTGCCTCTCTGGCTAAATTTAAAGAGCTATGCTTTTGAAGTCTGTACCTGGCTCTAATGGAGGTGCTTTTGGAAATCCTCTAATCTTTTTCTTTTTGGTCATACATTAAGCACCTTGTGAGAACACCACCGTTTCTAGTTATCCCATTTTGAGAAACTCAGGAAATACCGCTTTCCCAGTATCTCATTTTAGGTATCATTCCCACAATGTTTTCTTTATTAAGTGAAGGATCTACCATATACAGGTCACAATTTTGTATAACGTTGCAACTCTACAGTACAAGAGGAACAAAATTAAAACACATTACTTTTTAAAGGCAGCAGTTATGACTGCCGCTGGCAGACACCCAAAAATTCTCTAAAGGAAACTGCCACATGCTGCCAGCAGCTCATAACAAGCACACTCATATCTTTGCGTAATATTTCCACTTTGAATATGCTGCTTTTAACATCTGGAAGTAGTCCTGAAGTTACTTTTCCCTGAATTTTTGCTGGAGAATATATAGAAATTTCCTAGGCCATGTTTGCTTTTCACGGACTTCTAATAAATGAGTTTATTAACAGGAATGTTCAGTGATATGAGGAATTTTATGACTTATGCAAAGTGATTTTTGTAATTATAGTTGTGAATGATGGCATCAGAAGTTGGTTCATGTTATGTGCAGAAGATGTAAATGTGTTCCTTTAAAACATGGGATGTCAGATGAGAATACTCATCCATTTTCAGAAAAAGCAACAACCAAGAGTTGGTTAATAATTAGAACCCCACCCAATATTAAATACGTACTGAAAATTTCACAGACTTCAAAAACAGCAATAGACATATAGTGAGTGAATAATTGTTCATTGTGTATTAGTAACCATGCTGCAGTAATTATTGTTGCTAATATTAGCTGTCTCAGAACGTTTGGACCCTGAATTTGGATTAATTTTTCCATCTGCTCATCAAATACAAGTCCTTAATTAGGCAAAGACTTGGAAAGAATCATTAGGAACCATTGACTAAACATAGCTAGGACTTTGTGGAGACATGAACCACTTCTTTTTAATATCTTTTCCAGAGCAAGAGCCGCCTCAAAGTCATGGGAGATGTATTGTCATTTTCCCTGTATGGTAGTTGTAGGATATCCCTTGTCCTATCTGGTTTTTGTCCTGAACAGCTGTTCACAGTATCTCACAGGATAAAATTGGTACTAGGAGTATGAGACTTGAAAGGATCCATTTCTGCATCACACTGTCCTGGGCTATCTTCTAACCAAGCATCATGGTTACAAGCAGTGTAACTTCTCATTGCATCAGATGCAAAACGGCATCCCAAGTGATGTTTAAGGATTAAAAATTTCATGTACATAATGGCATACAGCAATCCACGCACCCCCCACCAGCCCTGGAGGAGTAGATCTATCCAATCACTCTATCCTTGTAAAAGGCACTTCCAGTTTGAGGAGGAAGGAAGGCGAGAAGATGTACAAGTGAAGGAGAATGGTTCATGGAACTTTTACTTTCAGCAGTAGAAAAATAGCTTCTGTATTTTTTTTTGTTTTGTTTTCCAAGCCTTCAGAAAACAGTATATAAAATTAGAACCTTAACTTTAAACATAGGCCTTTGTTTGATTTGAAGAGTATACTTTGCTAATAAAAAAATGTTTGTGTTTCTGTTTTGTGATGCAGCTTCACACTATTCTGTATTTTTGCAATTTAAAAGACAATACATATTCAGTTTCCATTGTTCATCAAAAATATGGAAGAAAAAAGGTTTGTGCTACCTTACTGTAGCTTCCTTCTCCCTCTCCTTGCTCCCTGTTTAATTGGTTTCCTCTTCTCCTCGTCAGCTTAGAGATTGTTCCGTCCCTGTGGCTTTGCTCTCTGCGGCTTCACACTCCTGATTTGCTCTCTGCAGTTGTCTCCTCTGCTGCTCCGCTTCGCATGTGAGCCGTAGCAAACTGTCATTGACAAATCTCGGAGAACATTAGGAGCTGGGATTTTCTTTTTTTCCCCTTGTTGTGCCTGCATGTGGAAAAGCAAGAAAACAAAGATGGGGCAGCGTATGATGTTGATGTTTATTCTGTTTCCCACTCTATCCTGTCTAAATGGTGATACACATTGTACTTACACGTGCCTAAAGCATATCACAGTCGGGATACAGACAGTGTATTGAAACTAAACAAATGAGACAAGAGCTTCTCTCAAAACCTTGTCAGTCATTTCCTTTAAAAGATGGCCATAAATCTGTATTTGCTTCATAAAAACAACTTCTGCTGCACATCTAACAGCAAAGTTGCAGAGAGACTGTCCTGACACATTGCCAGAGGGTTTTTCTGGCTGAGCCAAACCATGTTCTTAGAAGAAAATTAAAATTATGATCATATTGGGATCCATGCTAAAAGAAATCATGGTGAAAATGTAGTATTTATGTTAGAGAAAGCTATTTGCACTGTTGATACTTTTATTGATGGTATATTTCAAGAGAAATTAATTTAACTTAATTTCATAGAATATGTTTGCTTGGATTTTTGAGAGGTAATAAGGTCCCATGTGCTTGTGTAAAGCTTTCTTATTTCTAGTATATTTAATTTAAAATGAGAAAATGCTCAAAACTTGTCTATAAAATAACATTCCCGCTTCAAGTTTTTGCTTATCAATAAACATGTTTCTCAGACATCAGCAATGCTCATTGCAGACAGTATAGTAATCTCAGGGGAAAATCTGGTTACCAGCATACTCAGAAAATGTAAATATAAAAACTGTCATAGATTCAGGCAGGAAGTGACAGCTAATTATTATTTCTGTGATTAATGTTTGCAATTCAGTAGTGGAATTCATCTCAACTACACTGTACTGCTATATACATATAACATGAAGACAGGGGACTAAACCTTAAGTCTGAATCTCTCCACTTCAGACTGGAACAGTGAATTCTTATGTTCAAGAGGATTTAATATTATCCATAGATTAATTCCCATTTAATTGCTTACACCTACTATGAATCAAAATTAATTGAAATTGTAATTTCAGCAAGTGTTTTGGTTCTGATCATCCTTAGAGCTGGACACACACCCGATGTGAATGGGGGAAATGAGCATAGGCCTTGTGGCGAGGATGGCCCTTCAGTATGAAACCTCAGCTTGACTCGAATTCCTCTCCTTATTCCTGTAATGTGCTCTCACTCAGCTGGCAGCACTCATTACACAAAAGTTGTATGATTTCTCTGTATCTTGGTAAATCTGGGACCCGGGCTGAAGCAGCTGGAGAGACCTGCAGGGTCTGCGCAGCTTCAGTGGGTTGGTGGGGCTGGCAGGGATATAAAATCCCGTGTCTCTCCCCCAATATTTCTGCACACTGTAGCGACAATGTTGGAAGGTCTCCCGCCAGTTGAGCTCTCTTGGTACTGGAATTGAGAGAGCTACAGGAAACCAGCCACCTGCAGCATTAATTATTGAGACATTTACAGCTACTCGGAAAACTTCCTTCGCTTCCTGGCCCACATCAATGCTGTAATTTCAAATAATTATTGGGTCATTCTGTTCACTGAACCAGCCAGCTTGGAACTAACGAAGACTTTAAGTTAGCTGAAATTTGAGACGCTGCAACTCATTAGTCATCCTGAACATTATTGATCAGGAAAGGATCTTGCACTAAGCTTCCCTGACATCTGATTTCTTTCAAAAAGAAAGGCTGAGCCACCTGAGCACGATTCCCTCACCAGCAGGCAGGAGAGTGAAACTGCCAATAGCACCCTGTGGCTCCACCGGCAGTTGACAGCTCTCGGGGGCTGGCAGATGCTGGGGACAAAATTGCTTTCCTGAGGACGTGGAGGTACTGGTTGTGCTCTGTGTTCAAGCGAGTGTTTGTGAGGCTGGAGACAGGTGATAATCCCTTCACATGCTGGCATCTTTTGCATACTTTCTTTGGGGGGAGAGGGGACATGTAGGGAGAAATTATATGCATGATGGATAGAGCATTCTGGAGCACTTTCCTGTGAAATGAACTTAACCTGTGTTTCTCTTTAGGCTGGGTCCACTGATACAAGGATCAGACTGAGTGCATCCTATGAGCTGATGCAAGTTACAGCCATCACAATAAAAAGGAAATAGAAAGTGGCTTTCCTCTGTTTTATTTTTACTCTTGATTACTTAGCCCGTTGATGTAAGTGAATCTCTATAGCTTTCTTTTAGGAGTATGAGGTGAACAAAGAGAATGGTACAAGTCTGGTTAGAGGGAACTCTGTCAGCCCAGCATCTGCCTGGGGAAAGAGGATACAACCCTGCTTGTTCCAGCAGGCTGCATGCCTACATTCCTACTGCTCTTGGCGCTGGAGATGCTGCGAGGAGAAGTGTGGCTGATCCTTGGCAGCGTCAGAAGCAGAAGGCGTTGGTCTTTGGACCTTATTCTGACTCCCAATCTCTGTCCTTGCAACTGCCCGTAGGCCCTAGGAGAAGGAAACGGCCCTGTGCTGAACCCTTCCTGCCAGTGTAAGGGGAGGAGTTGGGTGCCCTGTATTAATGTAAGGAAAGAGGGTAACATCGGGAAAGCTAGAGAGGGAAGGAGAGTGTTTTTAAGGGGAAAAGAGCCCCAGAAAGCCCACTTGTCTTCTTAGCTTCTCCATTGCATATCTAGCATACTTCTACTTCCCACCCCATAGAAATGTTTTGCCTGTGTAGCTGAGAAGTCTGAAAGTGTCTTTTAATTCTGCCCAGGACCTACTTCTACCATCATTCAGTATTATTTACTGCTTAACTTGCTGTTCAGTAACACTTCAACAAACAGGCAGACTTTCTGCTGTGAAGATACAATTGCTACAGTATCTCTGTTTGTTACCAGTTAAAGTTTATTTGTTGGTGAAAAAATTTTTCATATAGCTAAGGGTAGTTCAGGTCACAAGAGGAATATTTTTTTCCAAGGAAAACAAATGTCAACCTCTGCAGATGTTGTTACATTAATGAAAATGGGCTAAAATCAATAAATATATCTCTTATTGGACCACAGGTTCAGGTTTCAGAGACATTTCCACAATTCCCACCAAAGCCTGTCTTTTTCATCAAAACCAGAACTTTACCTGTCAGTTAATATTTTACTTTATTATGTGTGGTTTTGTTATTTATATGTCCCTATGAGTAACCCATGACTTTATTGGATTTGTGCTAGCCTCATTCTCACAAGATTCAGGCGTGTAATCGTCTTACATTTCCCAAGTGAGGAAACAAAATGAAGAGTGATCAAAGACCCGGTTTTGACAATTCCACTTACCCCGTGGTGTTCCTCACTCTGGAAATAACCCTGTTGCTGCCAGTGAAGCTTTTTCATGGAGCAAATCACAGCTGCTACAGGCTTGAAGAACCTGATCTAAGTCTTTCTGGAACCCATCAGAGCCAGCTCCTTAGTGATGGGTTCAAAACCAGCAATAGGAAATGAACTCCAGGCTCCCGACACCCAGCGTGATCCTTCGAAACACGTTTCCATCATGCAGTTCTGTAGGCGGCCCACATCGCCCGTGAAAGGTGTGGGATGAAATTTGTTGGGACACTCGGGAGCTGTGGAGCCGTGTCTCCTGGCCTGCAGCCGCAACTGCTCCCTGCCTCGCCCCAGCCAGCAGCTCTAGTCTCACGGGCCCAACACCCTGGCCCCGCACACCAACACCCTTGGCGGCTGCCGCTGGACTGGTGTCGCGCTCCCTCGGCTTCCCATGGCTTTGCCATGGTGAGCATCATCTTGGGAAACAAGGGGCAAGACCAGACAACATTGCCAGCAGGTCACTGGCCAGACTACAGTGCTTAAAATCCCATTTTCACAAGCAAATTAGTCTCCTTGAAGTGTTTTTCTTCATTGTTTACTAGTCAAAATATTTTATTATGCTGGCTTTGGAGGCTTATCATTGAAAATACTTGCATAGATAAAATGGAGTTGAATCTCTTAGAGTTTCTTGGCATTTTAACTTGTTAGCTACATTCCTGCAAAAGTAGGATTTTTTAAGAAAGAGCACCATCTTGTGGAAATATGTGTTCTGAGTGTGCTGAACAGCCAAAATCCTTGTGAAAGCTGGGCAGTTAGACTTGGGCATTGCAAGTTTCAGCATCAGTAGTCTTTACAGTAACCATTTTGCAGCTGAGAATAAAGAAAAATAAAAAAGGAAGATGATATAACATTTCTTTTATATTATAATAAGCATTCATGAAGACTAATTTGGGAGCACAAAAATAATTTCAGAGCTTATTGAAGTAGACAAGCTTTAAGATTAAACAAGGAGATACTTCTATACATACTCTAGGATGACAAAGTGGCAAAGCTAGATTTGAGGCTAATTTATGAGAATGTGAACTTTTTTTTCTTGAAGTTGATGATTCCTGCACAGAAATTATTTTAGGCTGTAAGTTTAGGCTATACACTTTCACATAATTGTTTGCTACAGCAAGGCAATGGCCTTAAAAGGGAAACCATAGTACTGTCCTTTGCAGTACAGCCAGCTATTAGAGCTTGGATTTAGGCCTATAGTGCATTCATTGTAAAGCAGTTACTTTTGTAGTAGGTGTTATTATGCTGTAGGTGAAATGCAGCCTTCTTAGACCTGCAGTTACATTTGATATTTCTCTATCTTTCTGTACTGTCTGGCTAGTTTCATGCTTTGTTTTCCAGAGTCATTAAGTACAAAAATATCAAATAGAACTGCTTCATTAAGTGGAAATAAGATGATAAATTGACTCTATATAAGCTAATGAGTTTACTCAAGCTGTCACTTATTTACATAAAATCAGCACTCAAAATTTACATTTTTACTGCAGTTTATTTTCATGTGTATGTGGCATTGAGATCCCCCGATGTAGTTGCAATGGCTCTTAACATAGAGCTGTTAACGTAGAGTAGCTGATGAAACCAGGCTTGACATCGCGTGCCCATGATCGAGTCTGCGCAATTGTCCCGGCAAGAATACCATCATCCACCAGGCAACTACATCGCAAGGACATTGATCATTTGGTATATGAGAAATAAAGTCTTTCTACAGAAGCATAAAATTATCTTGCTTCAGAAGTAAATACAGGATTTCTTTTGCCTTCGTTTAACAGCAGAAGAGATTCTCCTATGACAAATACTATGTTTCACTAATATAATTTTAACATTTTATATATAAGCATACATAAATATATATAATATACAGATGTGTATTTTGAGATATGTACATATGTATATATACATCTTTGTGGAATAATTCCCAAAAGTTGATTCAATGAATAAGTGAACAGATGTAGATTTTTAGGTCTCTTTCCAACATGTGATAACCTTGCAATAACTGTTTTGTTGGTGGGAATGCAGTTCAAAATGAATATAACTTAAAGACTGTCAAACATACTTAGAAGTCTATTTTGTATTACCAGAGAGGACTTCATAACCATTAAAATAATTTTTATATTCCCATTAAATGTCCTAGCCATCCTATATAGCCATTGACTGTTACGGTTATATCAAATGGTGTGTGTTTAAAGTAAGTGCTAAATCAGACTGAAGTACATGCTTTGATATGTGAATTGCTCTTTAAGCAGAAAATTTCATGAAGAGTTCCATTTAAGCTTTTGAAGGAGTGAGATTATTTTTGATGGCTTCCTGAAGAACTTCAAACCATAGCTTTCTTTTTAGAAAGCGGCTTGTTCTTACCATTGTTGAAGGGTAGGCTAACATGACTGATCACAGTGATACCTTTGTTCCTATTCTGGTTAGTGTATTTTGTCTGTGCGCTGGTAATGACCATGTGTCTAATTAGGCTAAAAGTATATATTAAAGCCTTAAAGTTTCAGGTGTCTGTCTCCAGTGAACACAGATCAAAATGAGCACAAGCTATATATTGCACTCTCATCTGAGAGATCAGGAAGTGAGACTTTTTGACCAAGTATGATAGAAAACCACAAATGCAGCCAAGCAGAGGAGACTGCAGATCTAACAGTCTGGTGTGCGCTTTAACCATGCTTAGGGATATGTACTTCCACAGAAAAGGCAAGAAATTTTGAAGGGCGTTTTGACTATCCATGTACAATAGAAGTTGCCTTTTTGTTGGTTTTTTTTGGAGGGGGTATGGTTTAGTTTTAAAACTCTGAATTAAAGATAGAAACTGGTAGCTTGCACTTGGATAAGCTGTGATTTTTTCCCTTTTTTTGTAAAATTCATTTTATCTTACAATTCTGAATATTCTGTGCATGTAGGTAAATGATTATTTTATAAGTTGAAACCTACTAAGTGTAGGAAGTGAAAACTCACAGAAATAGGTTGTACTTATTCTAAATTCTCTCTATTTGAATGACTGTTCAAATGGTTTTGACATTTGTTACCTTTCCCTGTTAAGTTGCTGCTGCTTTGCAGTTTTGGGGAGAATGTGGTATCTTTTACTTTTGCTCAAAAAAACTAACAAGAACGTGTTCTGAAACAAATGCCTGCAGAAGCTTCAGTTATTGTTACCTCTCTCCTTCATGAGAGATGTTTAACCTTGATCTGAGTCACCTCATATTTTGAAAGAAATGGAAATGTATTTTCATCTCACCCTTGGCAAATCACAATCCAGTGCAGTAGTGCAAACTGTTTTTAGTAGTAGTTTGAGCTAATGTTGCCACCTGCAAAGTGTAATGTGTGTGAGTGAACCTCCGTTTGTGAAAAATGCAGAATACTATAAATGGTATACATACCACTTTCTATAGTTTAAGAAAATCATTGCCTTTTACTCACATCTGTTCATGTTTAAGATGTGTGGAAAAGTTTCTTAGTGTTAGGAACAGCTTTTCTTCTTTTAGTTGTATATGTGATGGGTGCCTCCTTCTGAAATCACACATCTAAATACATCTGCCTGGAATCTAACAGCCACAGCTCTGCTGGAGACAGAAGGAAGGTGGTGTAATTTTATTTCTGTTTTCTCTGAGGGCTTTTTCTCCCATGCCTCATGATTTCTTATTTAGATTGGGTCTTCCTTGAAAATTGGTTCTGTCGTGTTCTCTCATTTTCTTTTATATATTCTACGGCTGCTGAATAATATTGAGATTTCAGTATGCACAGCAAATGTATTAAAAGAAAATCAGAAAAAATCTCTTCTTGTTCCCCTCTTTCCCCAAAAAAAAGAAATGCTAGTTTCTGTAATGATCCTGGATTTGCAGAGTTACTCAAACTTGTAAAAGACTGTGGGATGTGTATTCCTACCAGGATAAGTTGTTAACTTGCATTTTGTTATAGGTATCAAAGTCATTTCAAGAATCCGTCCATGTGTTGTGTAATTTGTCAGGATTCATACTCATCCAAAGAGGTTGTTAAAACAATTACATGCAAACTGACAGGAAAGCTATGTTTAAACACTCTACATGAAGTACTTATTTTTCATATCCTCATAAGGAAATGTTTCCATGTCAAAAGCTGGGTAAAACTTTCTGGCATGTTTTAATGAGATGAACATTAAGGTGTTGTCTGTTATATGGTGAAAAAAAAAATGCATTCATTAAATTAAGACGACTTAAATCTAAGTAATAGTCATTGTGTAGCCATCAAACCACAATTTCCCTGTACTGTGTGTTAGCTTTGATAAATTTCTGTAGCTTCGTCCCAGGCCTGGCAAGCATGGTCACTGGTGCTGCTGCTTCCTGCTTCTCCTTGTTAGAGCCGTGAGTCAATAAGCTTCAGTTTGCCTAAGTTTGCTTTTGTATAGAGCAATCTTTGCCCATTTTTTTAAAAAATCACAGTTAGTTCTGAGACCCATTGGCTTTTCAGTGGTGCCCGCCAGTCCTTTTCCTTGATTCCACTTCTGCAGGCAGTCTGTATTTGCAGCTGGGCATTTGAGAGCTTTAAGAGTATGTGTAGAATACAACACATCTATATACGTTTTATGCGTAAGTTGATTACTTCTGGCTCAAACACAGCTAGAAGTTCAGAGAAACTCTGCACCCAACACATGTTTCCATTTCAGAGATCCCATTGCTTCAGGTTTTTCACCATTCTCGAGCAGGGATTTTTGGGTTTGGTTTTGGTTGCTGTAGGTTTGCTCAGTTCTGTTTGGGCTGGTCGAGTGCTGTGGCGGACCCCTCACCTGGACCGAGCTGGCAGTGCTTCGTGTGTTCCCATGACTCGGAGAAGAGGTGACTCCCACCAGCATTTGCTTTCCTTGTCCTGTGCTGTCTTTCTGTTTTGCCACCCATGTGCAGAGAAGGAGAAATCTTGTTTTCGCAGATCAACAGTCCATCATTTTTAAGGTAGCTGTAGGGACGAATCAAGACTGCTGGCAACAAATGGCAGAGGCTGTGTGATTTGATACTCTGTGACTGAATAATTCCACAGTAATAAATGCAACAAGAAATGTTAGGACTGACTTCTTCCTGCAAAGAGTTAAAACATATTGAAACATACTCCTAGTGCAGGGGCAATTCTGAGAAAATTTCAGCCTCATTGCACTTTATAGCACTGTTGTTACAAATGTCATGTACAAGTAGCATGGTACTACCTCTAGAGGACAGACGTGATTACATCTTTTGTACTGTGTATCTTGCATGAAGCAGAAGCACGTACAGTTCTGTACAAATCTTTCACAAGGGATATGAATCTTTGGCCCACTCATGTGAGCTTTAAAACTCATTCCAGTTAGTCTATAATTTATATTTGTTGTTTAAATGAGCTGAGTAATCTAAAAACTCAAGAAAAATTTCGTGGGAAGTACTTGGTACTCCTAACTATCAGTGATTTTGAAGGCTCATCTTAAACCTTTACCTCAAAGATGTACTACAGACTACTGCTGAGCAAAGTTGCTTATGTGAGTATATGTTTGCAAGACTGAAACTCTAGAGAATTATCATGAGTTAATGTCTGGCCTTTTTTCCAAACTATCCAGAAATGTAGAAATATCCTGAAATTAAGAAAACAATAATCCAAAATTAAGAAAAACAATAATCCAAAATTATCTCCCATATTTTTCCAGATGAAACATTTTATATTTGTAATACAAATAGTTTAGAATTCACCTTACTGCCTTTTCTCTTGAATGAGGTAACAAACCTGTTTAATTTTGATAACAGCCGTAATAACACTTCAAAGGACCCCTGATTTACTTCCTCTGTAATTGCCTTCTGCTTCCATTAGGACTGTTTGTCACTAATTTTAAACAATACATAACATGAAGAGTGTCTAAAATTATTATAACTGTGTGCATTAGCTATGGAAGGACTATAAATTTGGGTTAAGTGAATGCTGGCATGTCTTTTTGACAAAAAGAAATCAAGATAAAGCTTGCAGACACGTTTCGTTTTGTATGTAGTTTGTAATAATGAAATAGTAATCGACCAGTGAGTTAAAACTTTAACACAAAGCTGCCATGCTGACAGCAGTGAGTTGGGGACACAAATTCTTAACTTTTTCCTGTTTTTCTTTGATCTCCACCAACAATTATGGATTGAGTAGTCTGAGTTATTTAACAAGCCCCCATCTCTGTCTAAGCTGTTCATAGATTACTTTTCCAAGAAGCAAGTTGTTTGCAGGGGAGTGACGACTGGTGGAGAAGCCCCAACATATGTCATTGTTTCCAACATTATCTGTGTTCCAATGGAAGACTTTACATCTTCCCAGAATTATAGTCTTTGTATTGGGTTTGCATGGCAAGGTTTTGGTAGCAGGGGTGCTACCAGGGTGGCTTCTGTGAGAACCTGCTGGAAGCTTCCTCTGCATCCAACAGAGCCAATGCCAGCCGCTCGAAGATGGACCTGCAGCTGGCCAAGGCCGAGCCATCAGTGACGGTGGTAGCGCCTTTGGGATAACACATTTAAGAAGGGGAAAAAACTGCTGGGTGACAGCAGCGGGGAGTGGGAGGCAAGAATGTGTGAGAGAAACAGCTCTGCAGGCACCAAGGTCAATGAAGGAGGGGGTGGAGGTGCTCCAGGGGCCGGAGCAGAGATTCCCCTGCAGTCCTTGGAGAAGACTATCCTGAGGCAGGCTGTCCATCTGCAGCTCATGGAGGTCCACGGTGGAGCAGATCTCCACCTGCAGCCTGTGGAGGACCCCACGGCCGAGCAGATGGATGCCCAAATGAGGCTGTGACGCCATGGAGAGCCCATGCTGGAGCAGGTTTGCTGGCAGGAGTTGTGACCCCACAGGGGACCCACACAGGAGCAGTCTGTTCCTGAAGGACTGCACCCCATGGAAAGGACGTACGCTGGAGCAGTTTGTGGAGGACTGTCTCCTATGCAGGGGAAAGGTGTGAGGAAGAAGGAGAGGCAGAGACGTGTGATGAACTGACCACAACCCCCATTCCCCGTCCCCCTGTACCCCTCGGGAGGAGGAGGTAGATAAATGGCAGTGAAGTCAAGCCCAGATAGAAGGGAGGGGTGGGGGGAATGTGTTTTAAGATACAGTTTTTATTTCTCATTATCCTACTCTGATTTTGATTGGTAATAAATTAAACATTTCCCTAAGATGAGTCATTTTTTCCCATGACGCTAATTGGTGAGCGATCTCTCCCTGTCCTTGTCTCAACCCACGAGCCTTCGGTTGTCTTTTTTCTCCCCTGTCCACTTGAGGAGGAGGAGTGAGAGAGCACCTCTTGGCACCCAGCCAAGCCAAACCACGGCAGTCTCCATCTCTTGCATCCTCCTTTTCATTTACTGATGACCTGAAAGAACTTCCTTAAAGGATCCTCACCTGCTGCGGGAGAGTCTTTGGGGCAAGACCCATCCCGAAGCATGGAGCAGCAGCCGGTGGCAGGTGTCGGGACCGGCCTTCCCGCACTGCGGCGATGGGTGGTGGCGGGTGGTGGCGGGAGGTGTGAGGCCTGGGAAGAGGATCGGGCACAGGCGGTTGGTGGAAGAGGATCGGGCGCAGGCTCGGCTGTTGCCATTTGTATTGCTGGTGTTCAGGGTGTTAATGCAAACAGAGAACATGGACGTGCAGGAGAGGGTTGTGGCTGATTTCAGAAGGTCAGCCTTTTGGCTTCTGAGACCTGAAAATGAATAGGCTGTTTTCGTGCTTCAGTATAGTATCTTTAAGTAGAAATAATGCCTTATAATGCATTTGTATCTTACAGTTTATCGATAGTCACTTCAGGTTTAAATCCTGCATAAGATCTTATATTTTGCTAGGAAGATGTCTGTTTTCCTAATGTCATTTAACAAATAACTTCTGCTAGGAATGAAATGAATCATATTCATAAATACTCATTTCCATGTCCATTGAAATGAAAATAGGTCTCTAAAGCATCAATGTCAACTTGTCTATTCTTACCCTAAAGATTTGGTGCCCAGGTCCATGTTAAATTTGTGACATATATCACTGCATATCTGAGAAATCGCCTGATTCGCAAGTACTTTCATACTGAATGTTTGTATGTGTCTGTTAACTGCATCCTGCTTGACAGAGATTAGAAAGTGGCCCCTTGTGTTTTAAATAGGATATGCATATACTTAAAGAAAAGCCTACTTAGTGGCTGAGGGGCCACTTTCTAATCTCAGATACATAGCATGCTCTGCCTATTTACTATTTATGGAAAACCATGATACTGAGCAGAGATTAGTGTGGCATTAAACATGTGCATTCTGCAATAAATTACCTGCATGATGATACATATTTTAAAATAATTTATTGAACCATAAAGTGCTTTTTTCTTCTTTTTAAGTATATCAGCAGCTTCCCTAAACATTTTTCTAAAAGCTCTATTTAAAAGCCAGTATGCAACTTTGATGTGACCTTTGGTAGGATGATTCACAGATTATTTTTGCATGAATAGTTTGATACCCACATTTGTTCTCTTTGTATCTGCAACTGCAAGTCATATGGGGATAATTAGTTTTGTTATAGAAGCAACCACAATGCAGTGTGAAGGCTGCATCTTTTACGTAAGGTGAATTCCTTTAAAGTATCTTCCTTTCGACTTGTTTCTGGCTTTGTTTTCCTTGGTTTCTTGCTGAAGAAACATCCTCATCTTTCTGAAGACATTCTCAACACTGCATAATCATCAGAGAAGGCTGATTTTTAAAATGCCTCAAGTGATAGAAACCCAGTGCAAGACATGGGGGACAGAGTAATATTTAAATATTTGTAAAAGTGTGATACAAAATTTACGTCAGCACAGAAGCCAAAACCTAAAGCTTTCTCTTCCAATGGTGTCATCTTTCAGCAATAAGAAACCAAAAAGTATCCCGGTTTTTGTCTGAACCTTGGGAGGAGCTGCTGTTCACCCCACGAGTACTGTTGTACTTATATGCTACTCACAGAGCCCTCTCTCTGCCAAATTAACAGTATAGAAAAAGACTGGCTCTGCTATCACTTCTTTTTTCATTAGGTGAGGCAGAAAAAGATGTAGCTTCTTAACATTCATTGTACTACACAATTCCTTTGAACACCTAACATCTACATTAAGATGCTTGTATGCTGAACTGCAGGGAAAACCCAATGCAAGAGGAGTAAGTCCTCACTTGCGTGGTAGATGAAGTGGGTTTATTTGGTGGTAATTGTGTAACCAGTCCACTGTTATTCCCTCATCCTTTTGTTTATGTAGCCTAGCTCCATGGAAAAAGCACCTCACCTTCTAATTTAAGCCATTTTTTTCCCTATGTCTATGCAGCAATATTCTGTGTCAGGAGAAACACTGTTGTGTGAGGCAATCTTTGCTTCCTAAGAGTTTTGAAACTTACTCATATAGAATAACATTTGTTTTAACTAGCCTAGTAGTTTATAATAAGTCATTAGGGGATGCATTTGGTAGTTGCAGAGTTCATAGTGTGTGTAGGGCTACAAGGATGATGAGGGGACTGGAACATCTCCCCTGCGAGGAGAGGCTGAGGGAGCTGGGCTTGTTCAGCCTGAAGAAGAGAAGGCTGCGAGGGGACCTAATAAATGCTTATAAATATCTGAAGGGTGGGTGTCAGGAGGATGGGGCCAAGCTCTTTTCAGTGGTGCCTGGCGACAGGACAAGGGGCAATGGGCACAAACTGAGGCACAGGAAGTTCCGTCTGAACATGAGGAAGAACTTCTTCCCTCTGAGGGTGACGGAGCACTGGAACAGGCTGCCCAGGGAGGTTGTGGAGTCTCCTTCTCTGGAGATATTCAACACCCACCTGGACAAGGTCCTGTGCAGCCTGCTGTAGGTGACCCTGCTTCGGCAGGGGGGTTGGACTAGATGACCCACAGAGGTCCCTTCCAACCCCTACTATTCTGTGATTCTGTGATTCTGTCTTTGTGGAAGGGTTTAGGTCACTGGTATTTTCTATATCAGCCGGAGGAAGGGAATAAAAGTACTTTCTTCTCTGTGTCTGCTTCCAGGACTAATGTGTCACAGTGTACAGAGCAGAAAGGGCTGCACAGAGTTGTACTATTTTGGACTTTTCTGTGGATAGTAACATGTCTGAATAGCCATAGACACAACTTCTGTGCTTTGCCTTCTTCAGAACAAAACATTAAATGAGGTCTGAGCCAACTAGATTTTAGGGAAAGCAATATTTTGTTAATTGTTTCTGTAACATCTAGCTCACCAAACTCCAGAAGCAGCCAATAAAGAATAGGAAGAAACCCCAGGTTTATCAATGCCTAAACCAGAATACTTTCATTGTGTAACCCACCAAATCCATGGAACAAAAATATTAATGTTGAAAATAACTCTTTTGGTGGAAAAGGACCACTATAGTTTTGACAGCAGCATTTTTAAAGACGTTGTAGTTATTTGCTCTTTTCTTGAATGAATGAGCAAAAACATACAGTACTCCGAATTTAGCCACGTGATCCTAGCTGAAGCTTAGGTCCTAAACCCTCAACCAGTCATGAAGTAAATTATTATAAATGCATATATATTGCAGCTTTAAGATTTGACTTAGGAAAGACTGAAAACTGTTAAATCATGAACATATTATCAGAAGTTATTTACCGTTATAACTGATGCAGAACTTTTTGTTCTGTACTGCTAGATTTTTAGGGCAATATTATTCACTACTGGAAGTAATTTCTTTTAATGAAGAACTGATTACAAAATAAGAACTTATCAGTGAATACTTTTCATTTAGCACAGCTTAGCTGCCAGAGAAATAACTATGTCTTCTCACTTATCATAGATGCTGAGCACCCATCATTTCTGTGCAAAGTGATGGGATATGAGGATGCTCAGCATATACTGGAAAGGGCCTGTGGTTAGCATCACCTCCTGGCAATCATAAACTGAAACAAAAGGAGGGGAAAAAACAGGTTTTAATTAAAAATTACTTCTTCAGAGTCAGCTGCTTGTAGCTGCATATTGCTGAAGGGTGAAATAATTTGTGAAACAAGTAGACTGAAAAAAAAGAAGTTAAGAAACCCTCAACTTTTACAAGCAGAGGTGCCTACAGTTTTATGCAGTACTTCCTTCCTTCTGCAAGATTCAACGTGTTCTGTATTCTGGTGATTAAATCAGGAACACGTAGTGAAGGAGGATGTTGTCTTTTGGACTCTGCTGTGTCACTGATTACAGCTATTAAGACACTGAAGTGTGGCAAGAGAACAGAAAAAGAAAAAGCCTGCCTTCTGGCTAAAGCAGTTGAATGCTTCTCTGAAGCATGCTGTGCTGCCTCTGCTACAGACTGCTTGTGTGATTTTGGTCAAGTCACATAAATGTTAATCTTAATAGACAATCAAGAGCTGGTCTTGACACATGGCCTCTGTTCTTAACTCATGAGACCATCTGAGGTTTGCAGGTCTCAAGCATTCCCAATAAGAGTGACAAAATTTCTTTGGTCATATAATATTGAGTTAGCTGAAAAAAAAGTTGTGTAAGATACTTCATGTTGCATATAAAATGAACTGACACTTTTGGCTGCAGTTTGCCAATGTCACTCAATCTGAATTACTGACATATGCTGGAAAGTAAAAAATAACCTCAGCTCAAGTTGCACAAAACAAACGAGACTTTGGATCACGGAGATGCAATAGCAATATAGAGAAACACAGATTTTTCTGGGTGAGTGTTAGCAAGACTAAGTTAATTGTAAAGCCAGGTCTTAAGTAGTTAGGTACTTTCTTATTCAGAGATCAACACCAGAATGTCAAAAATATTTTTAAAACCTTGTTGGGAGATATTAAAAGGTATCAGACCATGAAGAGTATCATCGTCCAGAGTAGTTCATGATGCTGAACTTTAGGAAGTTTTAAAGAAGTCTGGAAATGCATTCAATTTAGAAAATTTTCATGAAGATCTATCCTGCCAAATCAAGAAGAAAAGCCAACATAAAAATACTGTGCAACTGCTGCTTTCTTATTTCCGTAAGATAAGAAACACCTCCATACCACACGGATTTAATGCTTAGAATAGAATACATAAAAGGATAAAAATTCTTGGAAGGAGAACACAGACAGGCTGGATCGATGGGCCAAGGTGAATTCTGTGAGGTTCAACAAGGCCAAGTGCTGGGTCCTGTACTTTAGTCACAACAACCCCATGCAACGCTACAGGCTCAGGGAAGGGTGGCTGGAAAGCTGCCTGGCGGAGAAGGACCTGGGGGTGTTGGTCGACAGCCGGCTGAACATGAGCCAGCAGCGTGCCCAGGTGGCCAAGAAGGCCAACGGCATCCTGGCTTGTATCAAGCATAGTGTGGCCAACAGGAGTGGGGATGTGATCGTGCCCCTGTACTCATCCCTGGTGAGGCTGCACCTGGAGTACTGTGTTCAGTTTTGGGCTGCTCATTACAAGAAAGACATTGAGGTGCTGGAGTGTGTCCAGAGGAGAGCAACAAGGCTGGTGAAGGGTCTGGAGAACAAGTCTTATGAGGAGTGGCTGAGGGAACTGGGTTTGTTTATTCTGGAGAAAAGGATGCTGAGGGGAGACCTTCTTGCTCTCTACAACTGCCTGAAAGGAGATTGTAGCGAGATGGTTGTCGGTCCCTTCTCCCAAGTACCAAGTGATAAGATGAGATGCAATGGCCTCAAGTTGCATCAGGGGAGGTTTAGATTGGATATTAGGAAAAATTTCTTTACCGAAAGAGTTGTCAAGCCCTGGAACAGGCTGCTCAGGGAAGTGGGCATCTCTGGAGGTATTTAAAAGACGTGTAGATGTGGTGCTTAGGTTTAGTGATGGACTTGGCAGTGTTATGTTTTATGGTTGGACTCGATATTAAGGGTCTTTTCCAATCTAAATGATTCTATGATTCTATATGGAATCTTTTATGGAAGAGGGTAGTGAAAATTCAGATGTTACATTGTGGTTCATATGTACGTTTGTTTCCTTCTGCAAGCATCTCCCAAGGACTGAGATAGATAGACATTTGCTTCTGCAGGGCTATTTCTTCACCCAAACATATTCTGAAAGAATTAGTAGTTGTCAAGGGATAACTTTCACAATAGTAACATCTTTCACATTCTTAGCCTGAGAAAAGATGTGAATAATTTTGATCACATCTAGTAATTCAGATCCTTTATTTCAAGAAAACTCTCATTCCTTAAGAATAAGGTCAATTGTTTTAAAACTGAGCCCAACACCTTAAAAATAAAATAAAATACCACTGCCACTACTCCAACAAATCTGCTGTCTTGCTCTTTGGCTTGGCTATTGCATGATCCAAATGTTGTCTTCCACTGACACATTTTTCAGCCATTTCTTTATTACCTTATGCAGCTATTGTGGAGTAGTTTTCAACTTTTTTTTTTTCCTTTGTCATTTGTAGCGTGTTCTTCTCATGTTTCAACAGCTTTAGGTCGTCCTTTTTTAATATTGCTAAGAAATGCTTTTCTAGGTATTTCTGCTTATGACATGATCCCTCTTGGCTAGACCATGCACATTGCTGTATAAAGTCTTTGTAATTTACATTAAAAGAGTCCAATGTTCTCCAAGATTAATCATTCTCCACACTGAACTACTGTTTTCCTATTCTAGGACTGAATCTTGCATCTAACTTCAAGATACTTTTCAGATGTATACTTCCTCTGTCCAATTCTATTTCTATATCATTAACTGTATTCACCTGAGTTCTGACATCTGATTACAAAACACACATCAACCTTGTGCAATGTTTTGTCTGTATCTTTTTACATTTGGCTTTTCACATGGATTCTTTGCAAAGAGGCTTTCCCTTTAATGGGAAAAAAATCTTCTGTTATCTTTTTACTTTGTATTCTTTTTTGCTTTATCTTCTCATTTTGGAAGATTATATAATCTATTAGTTTCTATGTATTTTCTTAAAATACGAGATATTTTCTACGCTCTTGACAGCTCCCATGTAACTTCCATTGTATTGGTTTGGTTTGGTTTTTTCTCCTGACTGTCTGTTGGGTTTTTTCCCGTTGCATTTTTTGTATTTCTCTTATGTCTCCCAAGTGTTTTTAACTGTGCTGTACACATTATGTGCTTTGTGCTTTAGTTTGAGACCTCTGTATGTGTTTCTCCTTGTTTGCTGCTTGTGGTAAACTCATACCTGAATCTTGAGTCACCTTTCGCCTGTTGTTTCATTATTAACTGAGGAGAGTCTTCCAAATATTCTACATGGATAAGAGTATCAACAATTACAAAGTTTTGACACCTTAAGTCCCCCCATTCTCTCAGGCTTTATTTCAGACTATGTGCACTCTGTGTTCAGAAGATATGATTGCAATAGTTCTAGGTAATATAACTCGTGCCCAGTTTGTTCTAGATGTAAAGTGCCTTGAAGACTTGGCAGCACTGCCGCCAGGAATCAGTGATCTGCTATAGACAATACAGGCAGAGCACATGCTGTTTTACATCGACAGATAGGGATAACAGTGTGAAATGAATGAAAGGTATCCATCTGTGTGGTACCAATCTTCATTCTCTCCCCAGTTACAATGTTGTATTCTTCAGTCAAAAATGCAACTATGACACTGCACCCACTATGATTTATATTGCTTGAAGTTTTAGACATAGTTGATTAAAATTGATCATTCATATCCCGTCTTTAAATAGAATCCTGAACACCAAATGTTTTTCAACAGCAAGACTGGAAATGCACGAAATCTTCTATTATGTGCCATAACTTTAAACCTTCTGGAAAGACTTGGCATGTTTATATGCTAGTAAATCAGACAGTACTGGGGAGTGTTCCTGGATGGTCAAACACGATCATCAGTAGTAGTAATCCATTAGCCCAGATCCTGGCACACTTTTCATTCGTGCTAATTTACACTTTTCCCAGGCAATTCCTAAGTATGGTGTGGGAATAGGACTGTTGCAGGAACCATTCCCAATAAAGAGTTTGCATGCAGCATCTTTGGACACTTCAGTGTTGACTAGCATATTTGTGTACTCTTCTGTGCCAGTTGGCCACAACAATTGGGAACTTTCCCAAGCACATTTAGTTTACTTCTATAAATAGAGCTTTACTTCCCCCTCTAATGGTGTCCCAGCCTCCATGCCAGCTCTGCTACCTCTTATGTTTTAGCTTTGACAGGTTGTGCCTGCCTCTTTCTTCCCCTGTTAATGTCTCCAGCGATTCAGAGAGCAGCTCTGGAGATGGGCAGTGACAGTGAAACACAGTAATGTTTGGGATGGGATTGCTTTGTCTAAACTGAAACAAGAAACAACTGACCTGAAAAAGAGTCTGTGAAAGGGTATCCATGAAACAGATTTGTGCTTGTTGAAAGTTATTGGTAAAACTAAAGGCTTATTTTTAGCTCTCATGAAAAGGGATGATTTTTAACCATGGAGCTTGATCTATCATGTAATTTTTAATCTAACTATAGCATTCAGTATTCTACAATGGACATTTTGTTCTCTAGTAACTGTTTATCATTTTACCTTTTTAGATGCATTAATTGCAAAAATGAAACTGCAGAAATTAGGAGGAGTTTTTCAAGATTCTTGTAAGGCAGATGAAGTGTTCGCTGGTTAATATGTGAACAGTTCAAAGACATATGAAGCAATAAAAATGTCTTGTGTAGCTTGAACAGAAACCAAGTTCATCTGTTCAGATATTATGAGGCGAAGTGTATGTAATGGAAAACTATGGGGAGATAATCATGAATGAGTCATTTGAAATTTTTAAAAAATAAAAACACAAATTTTATTTAAATTGTTGACTCATCTGCGATTTATTTTCCCAACTGTTCTGTCTTGCTTGTCTGTCAAACCACGTCCATGGTCATCTTAGTTTTTTCAGAGAGTGTAAATGTAGAAAACCATTCTGCAGTTTAATGAAATTTCTTTCTTGGTCAGTGCCCGAAAGCTTTGATTTACAATTTGTGTTTGTGCTTGTCTAAATTGGTTCATATGCCACCTGTTTATTCTGAGGTGTAATGTTGTTCAGTCTTAGCGAACCACAGTTAACTGCAATTTCAGTGCTGTTTTCCATGTGCCAACTAGACGGTTTGGAGTCTTGGTAAATGGACGGGAGTAGGAGTAAGATAAAATGTTTCCTTTCGATTTCCATCTGGATGTGCAGAGAAGGAGCAGGACATATTCTGTCATCCTAAACTGCTATCTGGAGATGTAGAGACAGACAGTGAAAATGATTAGGGGTAAAATGGAGTTTTTAAGTGAAGGGAGGCTGTCAGGATTACTACCGTTTGGTTAAAGAAGAAATAAACTACAACATATTTATGTTGGACTTCATGATCTTAGAGGTTTTTTCCAACCTATGATTCTATGTAAAATGTAACTGCATAGAGGAGCTGCACCAAATGTATCTATTTATTTTCCTAACAGAAAGGAGGCAAGAGGGTGAAGTTGAAAGGTGAAAAAATCTAAAACTGAAGAAGTAAAAAAAATCACATTCTGTGTATAAATTTTCTATGGGTATCTTTTTCATAAGGTATTACTGAGAATACATACTACATCAGACTCAGTAAAAGACTAAACTTATATATGGGTAATGCAGGTTAAATCTGTGGTTGGCTTGTGCCATTTTTTTTTCCGATGAAAATTCTTCCCAATGCACTTCAGTTAGGAAATTTTTCTACCCATGACAAGTATTGTTATTTTACTCTTCTAATAGCCATAGGTGCATATATTTTATGTGCATCTTAAGTTCATTATATATCTGGTGCTTTACAATTTTTTAAGGATTTCCCATGCCACCTTAAGAACATATTATTTAACATTGCCACTAGCAAATTTACACTTAGCAAATATTTACATTTAGCAAAATTTAAAGGTGCTCAATATTAGATGAAATTCTAAACAAAATTCTGAGTTTTGAATCATGATAAATATATATTGTATCCATGTAATGTACACAACAGACATGTTCATGCTGCAGTGAACGTGAAAGAAGTACAGATGCAGTACTAAGAATTAGGAACTGCCTAGTCAAAGGTTGCTGTGTTATTTAACCTTGTAGGTATGATTTAAGTTGTTTGTGTCACAATAACTGCTTTTACAAAATGTGAATAATTTTGCAGTTAATTTTGCTGTGCTCCATGATGTTCTGTATCTTTGTCATGTGGTTGTAACAGCAGACCGAACCTGGACGTGACTGTGAATTTGTTGCTGCGGATGTTGCTTTTCACATCATTTGTTTTAGGAAAGTACGAAAAGCCATTTTCAGGTTTGTGTGGTTTTGGTTTTGTTTCACATAGTTATAGGAATAGTTATTTCTAACAGTCAGTTTCCCTCAGGTGTACTTAATCACTGGTGGGTTTTTTGTCCTTAATGATAATATTTTCTTGTCATATTTTGATGACTTGTTTAACATTCAGTTCAGGCTCCCAGGATAGGATTCACTGCACCTAACTTCAGACATCTACAGTGTAGGCATTTCTGTCTTTACTGCCTCCCGCCTCTGTGGTGTGATTCATCTCAAACTAAAATAGACACCTAAAATAGGTCAGAAGCAGTGCCCCTTGAAAGTGCCTGTCTTTATTGACTTTAAAAGGAGCCTGTGGCTATGCACGGAGACACTGGCACTTATACTGCAAATAAAGCCCACCAGAAGATGCTGGTGTTCATTCCTGCCATTGCTTTCTTGAAAGAAAGAAATGGAAAAGCTACCTTAACCTTGGTGAGGAGCTTTCAATGTGGGGGCGTAGTCCTTGGTCAGTAGCAGCCGCATGATTCTCAACTTCCCACCTGGTATCACTCCACCTGAGACTCTGTCCAAGAATAATGCTCTTCTTTTGATCTGGCATCTTTGTCGTCTTACCACTAAGCTTTTGGCATTTTCAAAATCAGCTATGGGTGCAGAACACCAGGCAGTAGTTGTCTGCTGCCATGCAGAACGGGCAAGATTTTGTTTAAAGAGGAGAGCAGTGCTGTGTCAGTATCACGTTTAATTTAAGTTTGACTGTATTTTTATGCCTTTTTCAAGTTACTGTTTTTCCTGACTATCCAGTCCAAGTGTATGTTTTTACACTGGGATATTTAACGACGACAGTTCTTTCTTCAGTTAATATTGGCACACACATTTGTTAATTATTGATCCATCTTCATCTCAATTTTCTAGCTAGAGATATAGATTAAGCCATAAAAATGTTAAGAACATATATATTAAATCGCTTATAAGTTAGTGGCACTTTTTAGATGCATGGCAAGATAAATCGTGAATAATGTTGCTTAGTCACTTGCATGATGAATATTGAAGGGAAATTTTTTTCCCTTTTAATGTCATCCAGACTGAATGCAGAAAGGAAATAAAAAATACTTTTATTTTTCCTATGTCCTATAAATACTATCTTGCTTAATATCCTATCCTGTTTTTTCTTTTTTTTAAATTTTTTTTCCAAAACATGTTTAATAAAAATAAAGGTGGCTATTGTGAAGACTTAGAAAGTCCTTTTTTCGGGATTTAGCATGTTTTGAAGCCATTCAGTCCAGAGGTTAGGAAAATGGTGGTTTTATATTGTTGCATTTTAACTTTAAGAATTTTCAGAAAGATAAATAGGATCATTGAAAATCAACATTAAATTAGCATTAATGAGCACAGCATATTCTATGATTGCCCAAGTCTGAATTACAAAGGAAATAAAAAATCAAAAATATTTAGTTTTATTTGAATTCACATTTCCTAGCACTGGAAAAGTATCTTTCAACTGTATTTGTATGTCATCATTTTCTTCCCAGAAAAATGCAACATTTGCTTCTACTTAATAGGTATGCAGTTGCTGGACTGTTCTGTATTTTAATAATTGCTTGTAAGGGAAAATGTAAGTCTGCTGAGTCAAGAGCTGGAACAGCCATTTACCCTCAGGACAGTATTGACTGTTTTGTTTTATAATCCCACATCCTTTCTATGTGGGAAAGATGGTTTTAGGCACTATCGGTACGCAAACACTCTCACTACACTTTTGAAAGGGAAAATGGCATCAGGAGGTTAAGGACAAGTGCAGAAGAAATAGGATACATTTTTAGAAGAGACACTGTTTCTGCTTTCTACCATGACCACTTATCTTTGTAAGGCTATATGTATGACAATGAAGAGATGTACACTACAGCAAAGTCCTGAAGTCTTTTCAAGCTAATATATTACTGATTTGTGGTATGTACTTACAGAAAAAAAAAGCATTAGAAGGTTTGATTGTTTGTCTTCAGCAATAAATGGGTATTTCCCATAGTCTGTAGAGGACTACATTTTGTGAATAGAGTTGGAGCAACAGGTCTGACATTTTCAAACTTGCTCAATGACTCCAAGACCCTGTCCTGTTATGTGTACAACAGTGAGACCTGATGCTCAGAATGGCATATGACAGCGTCAGCAGGGCTGAAGCGACATAGAGAGGCTATTCATAGATTGAGCATCCTTGAAAATTAGATGAAAGATGGCTTCAATTAAACAACTGAATTAATTACTGCTTTTGGAAGTATAACTGTAAATATTGTTCCCTTCAGCAGTCCTTTAGCAGATTCCAATTCTAAGAGTTGTAATCCCATACAAAATTGTTGCTCTAGTTAGCTTCGGAACAGAAAAGCTACTAGGGTAAATCTACTTTGGGGAATTTTATTAGAACATCAGTAATATTTCAGTTCTTCCACAAAGTGAAAGAAGGCATGATTATACAGTTTCATGGGGTTTTTTCTGCTTATTCATGTTTCTCCAGTTTATGTTCACTTCATTCAGATATATGTTCACTAACACTATGGAAAATTATGGAATTTTGATCAAGAAAGAAAACAAACAGACCTTTTGAAAAAGCCTACTGATATCCACAATCCTTACTCAAGCAAGTATTCCCACTTCCCATGTAAAATATGGGACTAATCAGCTGTGAGTTTTAGCTTTCGATTCAGTTCTTGAAGTTGTTACTCAAAGCACCAGTTTAGCAACTTGCGTCACTCATTAAGAAAAATGATATTTTCCAGATGGAGCAGGAATAGAAATAAACTACAAACTGGCCTTTGCACATGCTTTCCTGACAGCCTTTATCTTCTAGATATAGTTCTGCTAGTCATTTTCATTAGTATTTTACTCTCTGAATAGTTTTTATGCTTGTGGAACAGGATACATCTCAGTGTATGTAAAGATTGCAGAATTGGTAGAAAATTGTTGTGGTGTAACCTGGCAGCCAGCAACTAGGACCATGCAGCCGCTCGCTCACTTCTCCACCCCCTCCCCAGTGGGATGGGGAGGAGAGTGGATAAAAAGTAAAACTTGTGGGGTGAGATAAAGACAGTTTCATAAGAAAACAAAAGAAGGAATAATAATAAGTAGTAGTAGTAGTAGTAACAATAAAGAATATGCAAAAGAAGCAATATACAATACAGCTTTTCTCACTGGTCGACAACTGATTGCACAGTCTGTCCCTAAGCAGTGACTGCAGAACTAGAGGATTCCTGCCCCCTAACAACCCATATTTATATAGTGAGCATGACATCTATGGTATGCAATATTTCTGTTGGCCAGCTTGGGTCAGCTGTCTGGCTGTGCTCCCTCCCAGCTCTTGTACACCTGCTCATTAGCCAAACATAGGAAACTGAAAAAAGTCCTTGATTTCTTAGCAACGACTAAAAACATCATGGTATTGTCAACATTCTTCTCATACTGAATCCAAAATGCAGCAGCTACTGGGAAGAAAATTAAGCCTATCCCAGCCAAAACCAGGACAAAAATCAATGAATAGAAAGAAAATGAATAAAATAATACCATTAGGAAGAAAAAAATATTTTCTGAAGGGAGGAGAGGCTGGTTAGACAGGATATCTATTCATAGCGAGCTGTGCTAAGTTGTAGTGCCTGAACGCATTATCTCAAATTTATATCTTCTTTTGTTTTTCTGTCATAGGCCCTCATCCTATTTTTAACCTCATGATGAGGCACATAATGTAAGACGTTCACTTAAAAAGAAAAAGCCTTTCTGCTGAGGATGATACATAGGCAATGATTATCATCTCTTATGTTCTTTCATAATTTCTCTCATCCTTAATGTACTGTGATCCTTTGCAGTAATTTATGTGATTTAGATCCTACATTTACTGGTAAGAAACAACTCTTATTTTGCCAAGTACAGTGATACCACTGGGTATAATGTTACAATACAAACAACTTAAAGAATGTAAATAATGAAAGTGATACCTAAGTGATACGAAGCAGGATGAAATACCAAACTGACTTTTTTCATTACTTCTTTTCTACCACCTGGGATCACATTATTTTGGAGTTTTTGATCTTGATAAATCAAGAGTTAATTTTAGATTTGACTGGAATTTTATTAAAAATACTCAGAACACTGCCATGATTCCAAAGAATGTCTAGACTTTTTAATGAAATATGTAGTTATGCCACAAGAAAGAAACACAGTCATTCCTGGCATAAAAAGTGAACGGCAGAGGACACCGGTTGTGTACTAGATATAGCTTAGTATCTGTGCTTTTGGTAGCTGAAGCCTAAGAGTCGTGGAGAAAAGAAAATTACGTATCTTTTCAAATCAGGTAAGATACCACTTAGTGAAACAGAGAGAAATCTTGTGTCAATTTTTTGTTATTTTGCTTCGTTACACGTTCTCGCAACTCTGCCATCCTCTCTTCCTTTAACTCTCACATTATGCACAATGTCCAGAACACTTCTTTATATTCAAGCATTATGTTTGCACTCAGTTTCTTTTTTAGGTTCACTCAGTGAGTCACTGTCATCAACACATAACTTAAAAATAGATAAAACCAGTGTTTATATCAAGTTCATTTCAGTTACCTAATAAGCTTCCATGGACAATCTTCATTTACAGACGGTCAAGTTGTATAGAGGAAACACAGATCCAGTGCTGAGGAGTTGAAGTGTTTCAAGAAAAACAGAATGGTACTTTGAATATTTCCTCCCAGCTTTGCTGAACCATGTGGAAAGGGAGTGAGATATAGAACTATTTAATCAATAAGTCTTGATAGTGTGAGAATTAATTCCTCACACCTGTGATGACCAGAATATTGTAGGCCACTGCTGCACAAGAGTCCTAGCTGTGGTCAACAATTGCCTATCGAGAATGTACAAAAAAAAGGGATATTTTGCCTCCGCCCAAACAAAGAAGTTGCAAAATCAGGCATTGTGTCTTTTGGACTTACTTGTGTTGTGGTCACATTTGATGACTGTTGATTGTGGACTGCATACGTGATAGGTTATAGAAAATGTATTCTGGATTAGCTCCTGTGTTCATAAACTCACTTAGATACTGAATTGGTAATTTTAATTTTATTGACCTTTTATAGCATAGAGATAGTGTTAGAAAAATTATTTCCAATGTTTGCTGTTTAAAAGAGAAATCGTTATGAAAGTTTTAGTAGTTTATGTTGACTCTGTTTTTTCAAAATAATTGCAATACTAGGTAAAATGTCCCAATATATACAACAAAGCAAGGGTATGTCAGAAAGGAGTTACATTCGTATTTGCATTACCTCTGAAAGCTTCAGTCATTGTTCTTGTGCTTGAAAGGGAAGCCGTCGTACAGGATACGCCTGTTGGGACATGTTTTATCCTTTACTGTTGCTGACATATAGTTCATACAGCTAACAGAAGATGTTTTGTTCTACAGTGTACTTGCCTTCATAGGTTACACAAATCCTTATGTTTAAGGTTAAAATAGGGCTCAGAAGTGCATACTGACTTGGTACCAGCACTTGGTCTTGTAAGACACACCTCCTTGTACAGGCATTGGTATTTGTATATTCAAGATGCAAAGCAACAAAGAACAATAATGGAAAATAGTAATCAGTTCTCAATTACAGAAACAGGATGAATAACAGGCTTTACTTATCAGTAAGTAAATAATAAATAGATCAGTAAGCTGATCTATTTCTACAAGTCTTCCATCCTACAAGAGTTTTCTGTTTGTACCACAAGGCTGAAGGGGAGCAGTAACTTCCTTGTACTATGTTTCATTTTCCTTATTTCTCCCTCCCATTTCATTTGCTGTGAGCTATACCAGCTGGGAAAGGTTAGTTTCTGAAACTTCATATGTATGAGTTTTATACAGTCTTTGAAGTATATTCATTTGTCAGATAATATGTTTTTGTGTTGCTTTTTGATGGAAAAAATGGAAATAATTTTGGTGTAGAACTTCACTGAATGAGCTAAAAGGAATTATAAATTAATTTGGATACGGAGAACAATTAGATGTGATGTGTGACTTTACAAAGATATTCATTGCAATTTGATGTGCAATTTGAGTATCTTTTGTCTGAACTGTGGTAAAGTTTTAACATCTTTTCAGCCATTAATAGTTGGCTATCAGAACTCTTTAAACATTAACAATTTTCAGTTTAAAGCAAATTCAGGGTATTTTAGCCAGATGAGCAAAGTAAGGTACTTCCTCTATATTGATGTCTACAACAGGATATATTAAAGAAACATCAATTCAAGTACAGTATTGTAGATTTTGGAAGCTTAGTAGAGTTTCACAGAATCACAGAATCACAGAATGTTCGGGGTTGGAACGGACCTCTGTGGGTCATCTAGTCCAACCCCCCTGCCGAAGAAGGGTCACCTACAGCAGCAGGCTGCACAGGACCTTGTCCAGGCAGGTCTTTAATATCTCCAGAGAAGGCGACTCCACAACCTCCCTGGGCAGCCTGTTCCAGTGCTCCGTCACCCTCAGAGGGAAGAAGTTCTTCCTCATGTTCAGCTGGAACTTCCTATGCTTCAGTTTGTGCCCATTGCCCCTTGTCCTGTCACCGGGCACCACTGAAAAGAGCTTGGCCCCATCCTCCTGACACCCACCCTTGAGATATTTATAAGCATTTATTAGGTCCCCTCTCAGCCTTCTCTTCTTCAGGCTGAACAAGCCCAGCTCCCTCAGCCTTTCCTCATAGGAGAGATGCTCTAGGCCTCTCATCATCCTTGTAGCCCCATAGTTTCTGTGAGTCTGTGAAGTAAAAGTGATATGGTCTAGGTTTAATGTGAAAGGTCTCTAATGTTCTGAAAATTACACACTCTTATTGCTCCTGGAGGAAGGCGTGTTTCTTTATCAGGTTTTCCCTGACAGAGAAAGAAATGAGAACAGTACGTGATATAAAGTCCATGTTTCTGGATAATTGCTCACCTAATTTAATAAGAGCTGGTGATTTAAATCTTAACTCAAAACATCTGCTTTTCTATTGCACTACGAAGAGAAAGTAAATCACACAAGCGCTAGCATATTAAAAAGCTAAGTGTGTTTGTCAATCTAAAAAAGTGCATCTTATCTCTGCAGTCAGAGATACAAGTTTTTGTATTAGTGTCCCTGAATTTTCAAAGTATTTCATATAATGGTCTGATAGATATATGTATATCCCTTCTTTATTGATGTGTAACTTACTGGTTTTTTAATACATATCTCTCTACATTTCTACATATATCACTATATATATGTTTTCATATCTACTATAAAAAACAGTAGGCTACACATAAAAAACCCACTAGTTTTTTTTTTCTTAAATTATACCACACTGAAAGTTTTGGACTAATTAAAACGTAGAGTCAACATAACACATATAATATAGATTCAGAGCTTGGTAACTCATATGTTCAAAAGTAATTGGAACTAAAGCCATCTCAGGAACATTGCCATGTCTCATACTTTTAAACATGTAGGTTTTATCTTCTTGTTATATAGGAGATTTTTTTTTCCTCCACTACAACTCTTTCACTTCATTGGAAGACTCATTGGAGCAAGTATTTAAACTGGAATTACATCCTTTGTGAGCACTTCTGCCACTGAGCTGTAGCCATGGTCTGTAGGTCTGCTCCTCTGTTTGTCCTTGTTGGGCGTGTTCAGTTTCCTTTATTCTGTTCCACTTTCTGCTGGCTTTCAGGCCATGTTGCTTAATACCCAGCTTAGTGGTTGTGGCATTCAATTACACATGGGAGACCTGGTTTCAGCTCCGTGTTCCGAGGAGACTGCTGAATCCCAGCTTTGGGGCTGCTGGCTTTTCTGAGATGTGGCCGTCTCTGTAACTCTGAACGCGCATTCTGCCGTGCGTCAGTTCATACTTCACTGAATTTACCTGTACTCTGACGATTCCTGAGAGGAGTCTGGTTTCATGCTTTTCAGAAAACCACTGTTTTACACAAATGTTTCTGAGCTGTTTGGGTGTTACATCGAAATTGCATTCTAATTCCTTGAAGGTCCAGCAATAGCATGGTTTTGACCTGTTTCGCAGTGAGCTAGAAGAAAGTTTATAGTTATTAATGGGAGCATTTTCACATGAGGTCAAAGTTAGAGGAGAGGTAGAACAACAGTTAGAATTCTGTGCCTTCTCTCCAGATCTATACTGATTAGCAAGGGAGATGTGTTGGAACTGAAATGCAGGGGGAGAGGGAGTTGTTGGGTTTTTTGTTGTGGTGGTGGTGGTGGTGGTGGTTTTTTAAGTGCAGATTCCTTCACCTGAGCAGGAAAGCCAGAATAACAGATAAAGGATCAGGAACACTATTTTGAAAAGCAGTCATTTTTTCAAAATAACAGGCAGCTAAGTCATGGTGGACAGTGATCCCAATAAGAGCTCACAGAATTACAGAATCACAGAATGGTAAGGGTTGGAAGAGACCTCTGTGGGTCATCTAGTCCAACCCTCCTGCCGAAGCAGGGTCACCTACTGCAGGCTCCAGAGGACCTTATCCAGGCGGGTCTTGAATATCTCCAGAGAAGGAGACTCCACCACCTCCCTGGGCAGCCTGTTCCAGTGCTCCATCACCCTCAGAGGGAAGAAGTTCCTCCTCATGTTCAGACAGAACTTCCTATGCTTCAGTTTGTGCCCACTGCCCCTTGTCCTGTCGCTGGGCACCACTGAAAAGAGTTTGGCCCCATCCTCCTGACACCCACCCTTGAGATATTTATAAACATTTATTAGGTCCCCTCGCAGCCTTCTCTTCTTCAGGCTGAACAAGCCCAGCTCCCTCAGCCTCTCCTCGTAGGAGAGATACTCCAGTCCCCTCACCATCCTCGTAGCCCTCCGCTGGACACTGTCCAGTAGCTCCTCATCATTCTTGAAGTGGGGAGCCCAGAACTGGAGACAGTACTCCAGATGGGGCCTCACTAGGGCAGTGTAGAGGGAGAAGAGAACCTCCCTCGACCTACTGGCCACACTCCTCCTAATGCATCCTAGGATCCCATTAGCTTTCTTGGCAGCCAGGGCACACTGCTGGCTCATGGTCAACATGTCGTCCACATTGGACGCTCCCAGTGGAAGGCTACAGCTAGGAGAAGACTTGCAGTCACTGAGGAGCAAATAGGGAACTAGCAAGTCAAAATACAGCAACAGTGTTATGAGTGTGGAAGGCATTGTTGAGATTCTCACTAGAACAGTTAAATATAACTTTGATATTGATAATTTCTTAAAGATGTTTTAAATATTTTTTTAGGAATGAACTAACTTAAAATGCCAATATGGGAAGATGAACTGAGTTTCTTGTATCCCTTGCACAAATGAGGATTAAAAAGTTAAGAAAACTGAAGCAAGAGATATTCAAGCTAATAGGTACAGTTATTTAGTAGTGAAAGTAATTGTCTATTGGAGAAGTGTACGTGGCATTTGCACATGAATTTCTCAAATTATGCATCTGGTGAGGAAACTAAGAGGCAAATTTCTGTCATCTTTCAGGGAAAATGATCTTAAGTGTCCATAAAATAAATTTTATTCATAGCACTGTGGGTAAATAGCACGTTTGGTATGTAGATTGTAAAGAGAGAAAGTATCAGCTGAGAGCAAAAGGTTCCATACTCAGATTACCAACAATCTGGTATCTTTCCTTTGACCAGTTGAGGGACCCCTTTGCTAATACCAGCATCTAGGTCTTCTGGAAGAGAACTCAAAGAGGGACAAATAATCTGAAATATGAAATCTAGGTCTTGAGAAAATATTTCAGACAGTAGTTTTGTTTTGATTCAGTAAATGTTATAGAATCAATATCACGGTGTTTATAAGAAATTGTTAGACACAACTAGGCTCTAAGAGGATTTTTTCTCCTTGGCTTACAAAATACAATTATTGTGGTATCCGCCAGACTGGCATACACATTTAAACTGACAAATCTATCCCAACTCCTTTCATAGTCATTTTACTTTAGAAGCAGTATTAAGTTTGATTGCTAAAAGCATTAAGGTAAAACAGAATAAAAAACAGGCAGCCTGGCAATTTACCAGGCTTTTAGATTTTTGAGAAGTCTCATTTTGAAAGTACCGTTTCTTAAATGGTTTCTCTGTTTCGCTGGTAAACCTTATGAATAAAATACAAAGTGCTTGACAGAACGTGTAAGTTAGTTTTCCAACCGGTTTACATTTTTTACTGTTTACTGAACCCTACTTTTCAATTTTTGTAAATGGAACACTTACTTTTTCTTGCTAAAATGTGCCACGTTCTTTGTACATTACTTTCTTTAATGTCTTCATCTAGTTCAAATGATCTGTGTGCAAAGAAAAAATGCAGTGAATGCTTTTTGGATGTTCATAAGTGGTATCGACCTTAAAAAATAACTTTTTTAAAAGGTATTGTATATAGCTAATGAGCTAAGCTGTAGGTCTATAGCTTTGTGAAGCACAGTAAGGCTCAGAAAAAAATTTCAGTCTTATGCTTAGTGATGTTAGGTAAACTTTTCCTAAAGAGAGATTCAGACAGAAGATGAGAAAAAAGAATTAGAAAATAATGAGAAAAGAGAGGTTTACAATGTGTGTCATATTTAAGCTGACTGTAGCTCAGTAAGCAGTCTCACAAATATTAATTTCCCACTATGTAGGAAGCAATCTGAAGTAGCACCAAAAAATTAAGAAATGTAAAAAATGTTAATTTGGAGAGCAATACGCTGTTTCTATTATCTAGGCAAGGCAGTGAAAACAAGAAAAAACACCTTCATGTTATTTAAAGCAAGTTGGTGTGTGTTAATATAGCTGTCAGCAAATGAAATGATAAAATTATCATGGTTATCAGGTACAGCTATAAACTGAACACAAGGCATGCTTCAGGTTAGTCAGAAGAGGTCCTCTGTTTTTCACTCTGCGTGCTTGCTTGAAATGAAGCTGTGTGTTATTGGTTAACTGGGATGCTTAGCATAATCACTTTGCAAGGCTGTGGTGGAGGGAGGTGATTACCACTGAGAACAGATGGGCAGGTCCAAAGCGTTGCCAGATTCTGCACAAGCTCCATGTACTGTAGGTTCTAGCTCTCATTTCTTCGGCATTTCTGATTTTTATTCATTGTGTGTATTTTGAAGGGCTAGCTGAGCTAGAGTTCAGGGAGCGGTGACCTTACAGTTTACCTCACAGATGTAGGAGTGGGGAATTCAAAGCGCTGTCACTGTACGTCTGAACGGATGGGGCAGACTGCATTTTGTACAATTGCCTCCCTAAATGTATGAAAGGATTTATCTCCGAGCTTAGCACTCTACTCTGCATCTGTAGTTCTCTGTGGATTGTACTGTGTGTGTGACCAGAAATGATATTCTCGGATATGAACAGTGTCTCTGCCTCGCCTAAAGTGCATCTTCCTAATGGGACCCGGTTTTATACTTTTCAGGTAAGTGAACTTTAATAAAACTGAAAGGATTTTTCTAGGTGCTTAAATGATAGGTAAACTTTGAGTAAGAGTAGCTAATACATTAAGAAGCTTATGTGTTAATTAGTTTTGTATTAGTAAGAGAAAATGTGTAAGAAATCAATATCATCACAGTAAGTTTGCTGCCTAAAAAAAATCAGCATGTAAATTGTTCCTAAACAAACACAGAATTGCATTCAGAATGATTTTGCTTTGTAAGATGATAATATTATCATCTTACAATTCATTAGATTTATAGTTCCTTAGATGGACCCACACTGTCTTTCTGTTTAGTTAGATAAGCACTGTGTTGGCATTATCAGAAAATCCAAATTCATATTATACAAAAAAATATTTTTAGAATTCGGTATGTTGTACCTGTCTGGGTGTTTTTATATTAATCCTAAATGTAGTTTCATGCTAGCTGATGCTTAATATGGTTCACGTGGATAGTAATCACACATGTGCAATTGATAGAACAGAAGACTCTATTGTTAGGATTATTAAGATTCTCAGTTTTAAGCCAAGTTTTGCCTCGTCCAGGTAAATAAGCTTGTGTGTTTAGCTAAAGGTAAGAATTTATTATATGCTCCAAATCTAATGTGCAAACCAGTCTAATCACAACCATCTTTCAGCAGCATTTAGTTAAAAGACATCTTCAGTGCCTTTGCTCTGGAAAACTATGTAATCCTACACTGAGATTTAATAATAACAAAAAGTCCCCACAACCCCCCTGCCCAGCTGCTCCTCATAGCACTCCGGCCCTGCAGGGCAATTCAAACACTCCGCTGCTTAGAGCAGCAATAGCTTTTTCAGCTCAGCCTCTGATACAGTTAGTATTTAAATAATCTTCACATTCCTGATCGTATAACAGTTTTGTCTTTTTGATTACTTTATGCTATTGTAGAGCGATATCTTTAATACGTAATAAATCCTGTGCATGCTACCAGAGCAAGCAATCTGAGGCAATTAAAAGTTGATCATTAAATGCATGGCGAACTTTGTTCACAAAATACAGGTACCTCATTCTTTGGGTCCAATAACTGCATTTCATTCTTGTCTTCTTTTAATCCATTGTTTTTAATTGTGCTGTCTTGCCCTTCTTACAGTGATGTCAAATGGTAGTTGAGGGCTGTGCAGAAAGAGTGGCAACCTCCTAACAGTGACGATCTGCTGATCCTGGCAGTGATTCAGAGACATGAATGCCCCAGGCCTGTTCCTCTACAGCATGACTACTTTTTTCACACACTGACATCTAAATATTCTGTACAGCCTCCTGTAGCTATGCTCTTAAACACAGTTCCTGACGTCAGGTATTCTTTCTGAGTGTGTCGAGTTGAAAAAGTCACTAAAATTAGGATGCTTGGTTGTGATACCAAACTGACCATTTCATTATGTGGTAATTTATGTGGTACTATAAATTAGGACACTTGGTTGTGATACCAAATTGACTATTTCATTATGTGGTACTTTATGAAAGTAAGCTCTAACAATGGAGTATATAATTTTTTTACAGTATATATTGTTGCTGGTAGCAATTTCTGTGATTACTGTATACATTATCCCACATACAAAACATTCCCTTTTAAAAATCATTTCTTCCATTGATTTTTGAGCTGAGGGGACAATAAATAAAAGGGAAATATAACCAGATTTCCTGTTGCATTCTGGATGCTTTAATGAGCAATGAAGAGTTAAATGACCTTGAAATGTAAAGCTGTTAATTCAGGACAGTCTATGTTTGTGTTCTAGAACCGCTTGGTGTTACCAGTGCTAAAAGAATCTCTGAGAAATTAAAAATATTCGACCAAAGAAAACCTATATTTTCCTGTCATGCCCTTTAATTTTTTTTTTAATTTGTTTTTTTACTTATGAGCATTATGAAGATGTGAAGCAACTTTCCATTTCTTGCCTTGGTTACCTTTGTCATTCCTTGCTTCCTAGCTTTGGACCACCATGCTAGTGGTATCTTCTCTTTCCCTCTTGAGTTGCTTCAGTCTTTGCTTACAAATGTCATAATTGCTGAGAGGGACTTCGTATGACTCCTGTTATTTATTTTGATCTGTTTTAAACGACTTTCACCTTTTGCTTTCTTATCTATTCTATTGTGTCTATATGTTACATTGTAATCTTTTTGAGATGGAGAATCGTTTTCATTCAAACAGCTTGCAAAGTTATGGGACAGCTTAATGGTTCTTATTTTGTGGTATATATGCTGGTGTTTAACCTAAACGCGTGAAAATAATCTTAGCAAAGCCTATGTCTAACATGTTTAAAACTGAATGAATACAAAAATTGTGAGATGAGGGATTGAACTCTCACTGATGGAGGGTAATACTGAATTAATTGTACATTGATGTAATGATTAAGCAGCTGAACTAATTGTGCATTGATGCAAAACCACAACATATTAATTCTTTCAGCAACAAAAATGGTACTGAAAGAAGCACAAAGCATGTGTGCAAGTTGTAAATTTATTATTGTCATTTCACTGATGTTCTTAGGAAGAAAGACAGAATTGGCCTCTACTGGCCAAGGAATCAGATTGGCCATACAGGGATGCATCTAGCAGAGCGCTTGGGCTGGGGAGAATCATAATTAGTCAATATCTCTACAGGTTTTTGAGCATTTATGAAGATCTTAGGCAAATGCTTTCAATAGTATGCTTCAAAATCAACTTTATAAAGTGTGTTCACTTTACAAGTGAGCATTAATTGAAATTAGAAGTCTGCCATAAATTTCCAAATTCAGAGATTTTCTTGCCTGATGAACTTTGTTTTTAGCAGATGAAATTAACAGGAATTTCTCAACAGCTAATTGTGACATTTAAAATTATATTTTCACCTGCAGTTGCACAGGATGAATAAACATTTTTTTCACTTTTCCCTTCTCTCCCACTTTGTTGTGTTTTATTAGCTTCTTTGGCTTCCAGGATGCCTAGTGTTCAGAAGGAGTATTGAATTTGAAAATTACATCAATATCTGCAACTATCTAGAAGCTATGAAATTCCTCGTTATCCTCAGGAAGTCTGTCCTGAAAACTGCAAGTGTGAAAAGAGTGATTTGGTTCAGTATATTTGCTAAACCACCTGCTATAATTAAAAGAAGCTTAAGCTTTGATCCCTAGACTATGTTTGATTAAAGCAATTAAAATAGAAAACTATGTGAGAGGAGGTCATATAAAGAAGTTATATACTGTATGAAAGGAAGGATTTGTAACGCTATCATGAGCAAGGTTTAGTTTTGTAATAACCAAGGCAATACCAACGTTTAGTGGTTTGTATTTCATTATCTCTCTGTTTCATCTCAATTTGCTTGTGCCAACCTTGGCAGAGTTCTGCAGCTATATAACAGAAAGAAGTGATTTTCTTTCTTTTTGTCTACAAGCTTGATAAAAAGATGCTACTCTGGTGGATAAATTAGTTTGCCAGCAGTCCCACAGTGAGCATGTATCTTTCATGAACATTGTAAACATCAAAGTCCAAGTAGTAACATTGCCCTGCTCTCCAGTTGGTCTTGTGTTTCACTGTATTTAGCGGTTATTTGCATAAAATAATGATACAGGAGGAAAAGTTTGGATTAGATAGGAGATATTTTTAACTTGGTTATTGGTTATGAAATGGGAAACAATGCACTGAAAAAATATTTTTAATCAAGTTGTTGTTATAGAGAACTTCAGGGTGGTTCCTTTTTTATAAAAGCATAGCACAAAGGAACTTAATTTTGAAATTTCAAATTTAGTTTTTGAAAGTTGTGTAATACCTCTTTGGTCATTTACAAGGAACTTAAGTTTACACAGATTGATTATCATAGCAGTAAATATTTTCTTTTTTCTTAAATTGGTTGTCTACCCTAATACATGTGAATACTAACCTGCACAACTTCTAAATATTCAAAATATCTTCACGTATACAATGTTTGTTTCAACAGAATTTGAAATTGAAAGAGGCTTTTTTCTGTTTCAGCATGTTTGCAAAAGAAAAAAAGAACCCTAAAATATCTCTGTGAACAATATTTTTAACTCTTGTAACTTTCAGTTATTAAGTTAAGCACACATTTAAAGCACAGATCGAAGCACCGACCTAAATGAAGGATAAAAGTAGGTGCCAATAGGCAGAACTTAGGAACTTGGCACGTGCTCTAGAGTGAGGCAAACACACTCAAACTGCAGCAATACAGGGTCTCATGGATCTGGCTACATCTTTAGCTTTGAAATCAGCGGTATGTAGTAACAGTTTCCACAGATGTTAAACACAGACTTTCAAATATTTGGAAGCAATGCTAGCCCATTTTATAGTCAGATGAGGTCTGTGATTTATAAATAAACTCTTAGGACAACTAGAGTATACTCCTTTTTGCTAACAAATAGTGAAGTAAGGGCTGGTTTTTCTGAAACATTGGGAGGTTAAAGCTATTTTTTGAAGGTATCTGATGATCAGAAGGTTTATAAAGATATAAAATTACTTTCTTTCAAAACCTGCAGATAAATCCTAAAATATTCATATGACATAAAAATCTAAATACATTATGAACTACTGTAAATGTGCATTGCTGATCATCATTGGTTTAAAACTGGGTTACTGGGAAACTGGGAAACGTTTCTATACATAAAACATCTATCACCAAAGTACCAATTACTACTGGTTTTTTATTTCTTAGCAACTAAATGTTACAGTCCAAAAATAGAGGATTAACAACAGAATGCAGACAAAAATGTTACCTTTTGGTACAGGATGTGCTTTGAGCTGTGTGAAAAAAAGCATATTCTATAAGAAGTACTAGATGCACTGATTAGTTTTCCTATTAATTCCTGTATTAATAGCTTAAATTAACTGCATACTTACCCAGAACTTCTGTTTTATACTGTCTTGTAGTTTTAGTGTTTCAGTAATCCTGTTGTTCTTTCATGTATTTTCTTATACGGAAATAGTAAATGAAACAGAAAGCCTCTCCTATAAGAGAAAATATCTTCTTAAAATTTATAATTGCACTTATCAGCATACATTTATCATTAGATTATGCTTTGGGTAGGTATGCCATGCTGCTCTGTTTAGTAGGCCATAACTTTTTTTTTAACTATCTTATTGCCTTGCATTCTTCTATGCAATATAATTTAATATCAAAGACAACAGCTTTTGAGTTTCTTTGCAGAAATCCCCAATTCTATTAAAAAAATGTGGTTTGGGAGATGGGTTATTAGTCAGCTTGTATCTGATGTGATCGCTCATACCATTAAGAAATTACTATAAAATGTGTATTTGACGACTCTCCTACTCTGTACAGACTCAGTTGCATGTGTAGAAAATGTACCATCTATAACGTGCAGAATAGGGCCAAAAATTTGTGTGTACTTTCAGTGCTGAGTCACGAAGAACTATGGAACCTGATCTTATCCTGAATCCTTTAGCTAGCCGAGCATGTGGGTAGCTCCTTCCAGCAACCCTCGGCCAGGCATGGGATTTTTCCCTCAGTTTTGCCTAAATAAAGTTTTTTCTCTTACTTAGCGCAATGGCACGGTATGTTTTTTTACAAACATTGTGTAAAAGTACTAGAGGCATGTTATTTATGAAAGCTGCAAGTATATAGCCAACTGGTAACTTGTATCGGTAATGATGGTAAACATCACTAAAAGGCCAACTATAACAGGAGTCAACTGAATAATTGGTTTTGTGTGCAAACAGTTCTGCTACAGATCGTGTACGTTGTAGACTGCAGAAAGTTTGAAAGCTGTGTTAGTGAATATAAATAATAACAGCGGCAGAAAGGCTGACAGGTGTTTTTAAAGATGTCTGACATGTTGACAGTGACAGAAAATAGTAATACTGGACCAGTGCTTTACCCTGTAGCCAAAAAAAACAATCATTAAAAAACCTGGACAGTGTCAAAGGCAGCAGACAATCACAGAATCACAGAATCATGGAATGGTAGGGGTTGGAAGAGACCTCTGTGGATCACCCAGTCCAACCCCCCTGCTAAAGCAGGGTCACCTACAGCAGGCTGCACAGGACCTTGTCCAGGCGAGCCTTGAATATCTCCAGAGAAGGAGACTCCACAACCTCCCTGGGCAGCCTGTTCCAGGGCTCCGTCACCCTCAGAGGGAAGAAGTTCTTCCTCATGTTCAGCTGGAACTTCCTATGTTTCAGTTTGTGCCCATTGCCCCTTGTCCTGTCGCTGGGCACCACTGAAAAGAGTCTGGCCCCATCCTCCTGACACCCACCCTTGAGATATTTATAAGCATTTATTAGGTCCCCTCTCAGCCTTCTCTTCTTCAGGCTGAACAAGCCCAGCTTCCTCAGCCTTTCCTCACAAAAGAGATGCTCCAGTCCCCTCATCATCTTCGTAGCCCTTCTCTGGACTCTTCAGTAGCTCCTCATCCTTCTTGAACTGGGGAGCCCAGAACTGGACACAGTCCTCCAGATGGGGCCTCACTAGGGCAGAGTAGAGGGGGAGGAGAACCTCCCTCGACCTGCTTGGCCACACTCTTCTTGATGCACCCCAGGATACCATTGGCCTTCTTGGCAGCCAGGGCACCTTGCTGGCTCATGGTCAACTTGTCATCCACCAGCACTCCCAGGTCCCTCTCTGCAGAGCTGCTTTCCAGCACGTACGCATCGAGTCTGTACTGGTACATGGGCTTATTCCTCCCCAGGTGCAGGACCCTGCACTTGCCCTTGTTGAACCTCATCAGGTTCCTGTCTGCCCAGCTCTCCAGCCTGTCCAGGTCTTGTTGAATGGTAGCACAGCCTTCCTGTGTATTCACCACTCCTCCTAGCTTTATGTCATCAGCAAATTTGCTGAGGGTACCCTCTGTCCCTTCATCTAGGTCACTGGTGAAGAAATAATAAATAAAAATAAATATAAATAATAAGTGATAAATAATAATTAATAAAGTGATTTGCATTGCAAATAACTCAGAAATATTTATAGCCATTTAAGTAGGTTTTATATAATTTTGTAATTTAAGAATTTCAGATGAATAGTGTGAGGAATATGCTTACAGGTCTTTTACTCAGAAATAAATCACAAATGGCAGTAAAGTCTGGTCTTACAAGTGAGTGTTATTTATTCTTGTTTACTGTTATCATTTTGTGATATGCATTTTTATTGCCTGTTTTGTGAAGAACAATCTTAAAACTTTTCTGCTCAAATACAATGCAGTGTTAATCTGAATGTACCCCAAAATATTAATGTTCTCTGTATTCAAACAATTACAGAATTTTGAAGGAGAAATTTTTAAAGTTTTATACGTTGAAACATGTTATACCAAATAAACTTTCAATAAGTTTCATCTGGCAGTGCTGTTAATTTTTTTTTTTTGGTAGAATGGAGAAGACTGTTAATCAGTCCAGCTATACTGACAACTAGTAGGTTTAATAATTTTACCAAGTTGGTGAGAATGTGGCACTTGGACTTGAAAAGTGGAACAGAATTATTCAGGCTGGCAGGATAAGAACAACATCGTTTAAGTGTTTGGCTAAAAAGCTCTAAAACTGTGTTACTGTGAAGTATTTAATGCAATGTGCCTTAAGTATCTAGAGAAATAATTGCATTTGCACAAGGGTTTTTTTGCATAATTCTTTTGTGCCAGAGAATTGTGATTTGTGGCCACCAGATCTCATGAAAGACAATGGCCTCACCACCACCAATCCTGTCCACACTTGTGACACAGGGAGTGTCTTTGAAAAGCTACTTGTTTCCTGCTTAGTTTCTGAATTGTAGGTGGAATTGTGCTGAGAGTTGCCCCCCCCCAACTGCCACCACATACCCTCGTCCTGCTTAAAAATCAGTAGCACTGCATGGTCCCACATTTTCCACGGTTTTTTTTCCAGCCAGTCAATAAAATGGTCTTATAGTTTTTATAAGTATGCTGTTCTACATGCAGTGTACTGAGAAGGGTGACTTGTCTGAATATTAACTGTTTTGATCTATACGTATATTTGCATCTTCCTCTGTGTGGAAACACACATTGCTTAAGGAAGAAAAGAGAAACCTGATGGTTCTAAGATAAGCCTAATTACAATGAATTTGGTGGTGGAAATAAGGAAAACTAATCCTTCTCCCCAAAAGCCACAAGGTGAAACTAAACATACGCACACACAGTGACACAGGCTTTCCAGAAAACAAAAAAGAAAATAACTGAGCATAGAAGGATTCTGTCTACGGTATTTTTCACTTGCAGAGACTTAGTAAATTATGTCGTTTACTCCAAAAATATGATAATAGAGTAAGCAAAGAATAGAGGACCTTAAAACACGTACATAAAAAAAAAAGAGCTTAAAAGTTTTGTGTCTTAAGTCAATATTCATGTAAATTTTTCTTTCGCCTATCACACAAAAATATTTCGTCCACATAATAGCATTTTTTTATGTGTTGAAATAGAGCAGTAACCAAGCAGAGCAGTCAGTGCACCTTTCCCATACAGAATTCCTGTCATTCAGAGTATGGCCTATTCTACTGTGCAAAGCAATGGAGTAAAGAGTCAGAAAGTACCTTTCCTTTTTCTGCCAGAAGCGCTGGGGCTAAGCCAGAGCTGTTGCTTCTTTTGCAGCTGAGTGGATGTGACCAATAAAAGCAGGGGACCAGTAGGAGGAACAGCAATAGGAGCGCTTTCCTCCTATTCCAGAAATAGGAGCATGGTATGGCTTCTGAATCATAGCTAGAAACCATGTTTCTGGCTCAATTTCAGAAGTGCCTTCAGTGTTGAATTCTGAACCTGGGCTTCTTTTACTATAATTTGCATAGAAAATAAAACTAGCGGAAGAAGTGTACTGGTATTTTCCGGAGTAGTAAGAATACTAAGGATTATTACAAAATAATATGTGTTGGTTTGATACTGGTTGGTCCATTCTTAACTGAATACAGACTGTGTAGAGTGAGATAGCAGAATGCTTGGATGATACGGTTTCCTTATAGGGAAAAATAGAACAATATGTGCAAAGCCTGTTCTGAGAGCACAGATTGTGTCTCTGTAGATGGGTGTCCTGAACATCCTGTATAAATTGTGATGATAATCTGTTGGAAATGGCATGGTTTTTCCCTTGATGGATATTACCAGTCTCTCTATGCAGCATTGCTGAAGCTTTCCAATCCCTATCTGGGAGGAGAGTGTAAGTAATTTGCTGATTTCATTGTACATTTCAAATATATTCCTTGCAGTAGTCTCAGATCTAGCTCATGCTGCCTCCTTCTCCTTGATTTGGTACACGCTGGACCAAGTAGAGGACAGTACCACTTCCTGGTATTTAGTAAAAGGAGATGTTTGGTCTGGAACCTTTTAGTGCTGTCTTGACTAGCTTTTAGTACCATGTATAACTTCAAACATCTCAGCACAGCTTTTATTGTCTGAAAGTCTGAAATAGCTATAAGAACGTAAATATAGCCCTCTACATCAGCAGATAAGCCTATTCTAATTAGATATCCTTCAAGAGATGGAAATACTGCGTATCAGCACTTAAAAATATTTTTTTTCGTTTTAAGAAAGATACAGTCTAGAGAATGATATAGTTGCATAGGAACAATTTATTAGATTTGGGGAAAAATAAGTAAATTGAATTAGCGTAATTACTAACTAGCACAGTGTTCATTTTTTTTTATACAAAGCACTTTGTCCTCACAGTCTTTTTGGATGATGTTCATAAGTTTGTAAGGCAAGAGGATCTGTTCCTTGCCTGTTATTCACGTAGCATTTACTTATACGGTCTTCATTATCAACAGCGTCAGCTGATTATGTTGAGAGGTGGGTGATCTACTCGAAAATTTCTTCTTTTTCTTACATCTGTCTTAAGGCAAGCAAAAAAGCAGGTGAAGACAGACAATACAAAATACTTGGCATGTTGAACTGTCCTGTGGTTGAAGGCAAGCAATAAAATGCATGGTGTGAGTCATTTTAAATATGTTGAGATGTGAATAAATTTTTCTGTTGAAGAATGTATAAGCCTATAGATTTGTCTGTTTTGGGGTAATTACTGTGACAGAAGCATTAATGTAAATATTCCAATTTTACCTTTATTCATAGGTTGTAGTTTTATCTTGAATGGAGTAGTGTTAATATACATACAATATTTTTAGTACTAAATTTATTAGTAGTGATTTTAGTAAACAAATTTTATTTCATCTCATCTCTTCCTGTCTAGTTCAATATTTAGTTGGCAGTTATGCTTAACATAGCATTTATGGATGACTATGAGGCTAGGATTGTTTTGAAATGACAGCTGACATAATTCAGTTCATATTGTGATTCAGTCAGATGTGTACACAAATGAGAAAGATATGGATTCAGTATTTCCACTGAAAGAATTAGAGTTACTGATTCATGGAAATTTGAGTGATCTGTTTATATTTTTTCACTAGGAGGAATTATACAGCTTCACATGACTAAGAGTGCTTGTTCCTACGAAATGTGTTATTTCTAGTGATAGGTCTAACAAAGTATGAGTTGATTTTTTTTTTTAAATAAAGTTGCATGCATGGTGATGGCACAGTGTGAGGAATGACTTTGTCTACACCGTCAGCCATAATAGTATTGGTGCTGAGCAAAGCCAGTATGGTGAGGACATGCCAATGGCTCTGAAAATGCATTGAGGGTGTGATTACATGTAGAGATATGCTTGTGCTATAAGCCTAACTGAGGTGTAAGGGAAGCTGCTTGGTCTGGATTCCTATGCTTGTCTCCTTTAGCAAGTAGTGTGGCAGAGTAAAAGTTAATCTCTGGAGCAAAAGAGGAGGATCTGATATCTGTGTCATCCATCTGTGGGGGGCAGGTGTGTTATTTTGGAATAGCTCGAGTCATGTCACATTGACTGAACGTCCATGAATGGATGGAAAGCGTTAGGTCACTCTCAGAGAGCATCATTCAATTTCATTTCCTCCAGGAGTAATCCAGTTCAGCACTCTGAAAGCAATTCATAATACAAACCAAAGCAAGCTGAGACAATGGAGGAATTTGCTTCAGACCTCCTGATGCAAACTAAAACACTAATGTAGAATCATAGAATCATTAAGGTTGGAAAAGACCTCTAAGATCATCAAGTCCAACTGTCAACCCAACACCACCATGCCTGCTAAACCATGTTCTGAAGTGCCATATCTATATGTTTTTTGAACACCTCCAGGGATGGTGACTCCACCACTTCCCTGGGCAGCCTATTCCAATGCCCAACCACTCCTTCAGTAAAGAAATTTTTTCCTAATATCCAATCTAAACCTTCCCTGACACAACTTGATGCCATTTCTTCTTGTCCTATCACTAGTTACTTGGGAGAAGAGATCAGCGCCTGCCTCACTACAACCTCCTTTCAGGTAGTTTTAGAGAGCAATAAGGTCCCCCCCCTCAGCCTACTCTTCTCCAGACTAAACAATCCCAGTTCCTCAGCCGCTCCTCATAAGACTTGTTCTCTAGACCCCTCACCAGCCTCGTTGACCTCGCTCCGGCTCATCAATCTCCTTCTTGTAGTGAGGGGCCCAAAACTGAACATGGTACTGGAGGTGCAGCCTCACCAGTGCTGAGTACAGGGGCACGATCGTCTCCCTACTCCTGCTGGCCACACTATTCCTGATACAAGCCAGGATGTCGCTGGCCTCCTTGGCCACCTGGGCACACTGCTGGCTCATGTTCAGCTGGCTGTCAACCAGCACCCACAGGTCCTTTTCTTCCAGGTGTCTTTCCAGCCAATCCTCCCCAAGCCTGTAGCATTGCATGCGGTTTGTTGTGACTCAAGTGCAGGACCCAGCTCTTGGCCTTGTTGAGCCTCATACAGTTGGCCTTGGCAATTGATCCAGTCTGTCCAGATCCCTCTGCAGAGCCTTCCTACCCTCAAGCAGATCGACACTCCCATCCAACTTGGTGTCATCTGCAAAGTTACTAAGGGAGCACTCAATGCCCTCATCCAGATCATTAATAAAGATATTAAACAAGACTGGCCCCAAAAGACTTGATTTCTGTAATGTCAGGCGGTGTTAAACAGCATTTCAGAATAAGAGCCAAGTTCTGTGAGTCCCAAATCATGTTGTGGGAGAGCGTGTTCCTCTGAAAGAGTCCAGAAAGATAAGCCTCCCTGTGTTGAGCCATCTTTGCCTATAACTGTATATCAACTATATTGATAAAGACTATGTTGACTCTCTAATGTCGTACAGTCATTACAGATGAATCTTTTCAAGGCATGCCATTTGCCGTGTGTTTTATTATTTTCCTAGGCCTCAATTACTAAAATATTATGTGGAGAATATTATTATTAGGATGTTACATTTCTGAGCAAATAAAGAAGTATTAATGTACAGTTTTGATGAACCAAGGAAACACTTTTTTTTATGTAAAGTTATGGAAACCTCTTTTCATTACCATACTTTTATATTAGTAGTAGGCAGACAGAAAATTATTTCAGGTTAGTAACTGAGTCTGTTTCATATGGTTGGGAACCTGAATTCCAGATTGGCTCAGCAGACTCATTTAATGTATCTCATAAGGTTTGTAAACATGCATAGCCTCTATTGGCTTGAGGCCTTGGGTGGCTTGGCTAGCACTGTAATGAATAGTGGAGCACAAAGCTGAGTATCTGCTAAACTGTGTTTAGCAAAAGAACGAGAGTAGTAACTTCAAACTAAACACACACATACATACATCTGTTGCTTGAAGTAAAGCTGTCAGCATCAACCTTTGTGCTTTGAATAAAGTTCTGATGACAGTAGTGTGTATGTTCATCTCCTCACTCTTGGAACATTGTAGCTTGCTTGAGATGCTCTGTGGATTTTCAGCTGGTCCGTAAAAGAGACTAAAAGATTTTTAAATTTGAATAAACCAAAGGGTGATATTAAAACCAATGCTGGAATTGTCCATCAGCTTCCAGTTTAGTACCAGAAGAAACAATCCTCTTTCAGCAGATATAACAGTCACCATCATGTTTCTCACATACATAAAACTAACACAGCTCACATACAAATGTAGGTGAATGAAGAAAGAATGAGCAGTGTTGGAACAATCTCAGAGAGATGATCAGAAATAGTTTGTTGTTTGTTTGTTCATTTTTGGTTTTGTTTTTTTTTTTGAATTGCAGATAATGGTATAAAACTCAATGCATTTAACCACACTATTAATCAAGGAGTCAAAGGAAAAGTTCAGGTCAGTAGGGAGCACGAACACCAAACTAAAAGTTACCTCAAAAACAAAAGAATCTGTCAATTCTACATAAATTGTCCTTCAAGAAACATTACTTTTTACTTCTATTTTTAAAGATAATACCTTTCAAAGCACACACAATGCTTCTGTAGAGATATAATTTGTAAGATTTATGAGAATTCCTAGAAGTATGATGGGAAGCTCTAATGGGTTCATTATGGTGGAGTAGTGCTTTGAATTGCTTATTGGAGTTGGATTGCCGCAAATAGTTGAATAGCTATTGTCTTTTAGTCAAAGTAATTCTGGAAGCATCATTCATTGTTTTTTTGTTAAAGCTTAACTGGAATTTGCATTTACCATAGTATAATTATGTTTAGTACTAAATATTGCTTCTTTTTTTTTTCCTCTCTCTCTCTCAGAACTCACTATTTGTTGTATCTTTTTGAATAGTAAGAAAGCAAAATGTAAAAGTTATGTTGAAATATTTTTGTACTGTGTTCCTTTTTTCTAAGGGTGACTCAGTGAATAATATGCAGAATACAGCTGCTACTGAATGCAGCAGAAACAAGTATCTTTTCTTCCAATACTGTGCTCTGCCACAGCACAGCACTTCTTTGGTGACTAGAATGCAGACAATACTTACCATAACTAATATGAAAGCTTGTGCCAGTCTGTACATACCCTGAAGGAATTCATATTTTTGCAGAGCTGTGCTGCTAAAGAAGTCATATCTGAAGTCAGTAGTGAGTTTCACCTTTGTCAATATTCACTACTCACTGGCACTGATTCCAGTTTTCCAGACAAAAGAATTTTAGAAAAGTGATCTTATCTTTCAGCAGCTCTCTGAAATAAATAAATGCTAACTGATACAAAAATCTGCCTTTATCAAGTAACAGAATTCATTCAAGTTTTATGTAACAAATGAGTCCAGCAGCATTTTAAATAAATGAATGTTTTATCCTGACAAGGCAAAGCCCATATTTTTTGCTGCATTTTGCTTTTACCCTCTCACTACCAGCATTTTAGACCCAGCAGGACACTACGTAGTGCGCAGCACCTTCGGCGTTTGTGGCATTAGAGCTCCTGAGGGTGATGTCCCAGGTGGACATGAATTGTAGAATTGTAGATTATTTTGGCTGTTTACATATTAAGTAAATAGATACACTTTTTACACTTAGCCCAATATTAAGAAACTCCTAGTCTGGTTTTGCTACCTATCAATGATACCTGTAACTGGATTCTTTATGTAGTTTGTATTCATCTTCAACACTTTTATTATGTGATTTTCTAAAAACACCAAGCTTTGTGGTGAAGTTCCCCAATAATCGTAATTTTTAGCCTGCTCTCTTATAGGTCATTTTCTTGTAATAAACTTTTAATAATTTCAAGTTACAGTTTAAAGCCATACAGTTCTGGCAAGATTATCAGGTATGCTGTGGTTGTGAAGTATCATTTTGGGAGTCAGACAGCAGATGGGCCAAATAGCCTTTATGTAGAATTACATTCTTAAGCTCAGAGTAAATGCAGGGACCAGGAGGGGAAAACAAAAACAAAGAAACAAAACCAACCGACAACATAATTATTGTTGGAAGTTTCTCACAGTTCTCACTTCCTTTCTTACTCTTCCAGGAAGAGCAATATATGGCAGCACTTCACAGACTGCATCTTATTTCCCTAAACTAAGGGAGGGTAGATTTAGACTGGATATAAGGAAGAAATTTTTTACAGTGAGGGTGGTGGAACACTGGAACAGGTTGCCCAGAGAGGTGGTGGAGGCCCCGTCCCTGGCAACATTCAAGGTCAGGTTGGACGGGGCTCTGAGCAACCTGGTCTACTTGAAGATGTCCCAGTTCATTCCCAGGGAGTTGGGCTAGATGGCCTTTAAAGGTCCCTTCCAACCCAAAGCATTCTATGATTCTATGATTCTTTTCTGACCAGCACAACTTCGCTGGAAGTTTGAGGTTCAGGACAAGTTTCATCCTCTCTCTCACCTTTGGTTTGTGAGGAGATTCATCACAGGCCTGAAACCAGCTCTCCTTCCATTACATGTGATTTTTTAATATTGATAGGCTATTTATAGGGAAGCTTAGTTCTCTGGAAGCATGAGAGTATCAGTAATGTATTGGTGTCAAATTTAATCTCTAATCTTTATAAAACATCAACTGAGAGACTAGTCAATCTTTTTTAGTCAACAAGTGGAGAACTTCATTAGATTATCTAATTTTAAACGCCCTTCCCTCTTAATGTAGGTGTCTTCTACTTAAATGTAATTCTTATCTCTAAGAAGTGGAAAATAAAGGAAACAAATATGTTCCGCCCTTCAGTCTATATTTTGCTGTAATTTGCATCTGCTCTTTGGTTTCCTATATAAACAGAGAAATCTGATGCGCAGGTGTACCTGTAGCTCAATTTGCATAGTCATTATGCTTACTAGCGTAGTGGAACACTGCTGCTCTCAAGTATTTCCTGCTTTCATTGCAGGACTTCTCTGCTATTTTAATTGTTTGGGGCTTTATTCCTGAAGTGCTATAACGATGTTATGAAACTTTAACACAAGTGTTTCAAAGCAGTTTCTAGGTCAATGGTAAATTAATCCATTTATGCCTTCAAGAGCATTGACTTTTTCAAATAATACATATTTTATATTTTAAAGTAAACTATATGAAGTAGATCAGTATTTCCAGCATGATTTGAGTTTGTATTGTAGAAGATTTATTTTTTATGACAAGTATTCTGAAATGTCTTGATAAAGCTTTACCCTGCAAAATTTGAGAAATACACCTGAGAAGTCTTTCTTATGGCAGTACTTATGCTGTCACTTTTTAACTGGAATATTTTTCCCAAATAATTATACATAAATGAAACACATATACATGAATTTGAATATGTGCATGTGTGCAAAAATATATATATTTTACAATGAAAAAATAGCACTTTGGAATCTGATATAAGCGGCAGGAAATCTTCGGAGCACTGAAAGAATTCTTAAGTGGGGTTTTTTTTGTAATTTTGTGGGATTTCAGCAGCCATAGTTAAAAAATATCTCTGAGAAAGCATGATCTCTTACAGCAATGCAGCTGTCATTAGCTGTCACAGTCCACTAAAATATGGCGTTGAGTATTATTTAGTTACTGACACTATTCATAAAAAGTTTTGTGTTTTTGCAGATGGATTTGAGGGTATAGCAATCTAGTCTTGCTTTGCATAGGTGCACTCAGCTAAAGGCTTGTTGTGTGGCCTCTGAGTAAAATAATACACTAGTAAAATTCTAGTGTCCTGGTGGAAGTGCAACTGAAGCGTTTGATATGTCACTGGAATAGAGTCCAGGACAGGAGCTTAGCCTTGGATGCTGGTCTCTATCATAGCCCTAATCCTGTGGGTAGGAATAGGATGTATGTGAAATGCTTGCATAGTTCGGGATCTGCTTTCCATGCTGTGTGGCTGATTGGGAGCTCTGTAAATAGAACTTTTTATTCCTCAGCTTTTTGACTGCTTTCAGCAGATCACTGTGTAAGGCTGCATAAAAAACTGGTGAACAAAGAGAGAGCTTACCTTCCATTTCTCCAGAAAAGAATGGACTGTCCAGGCAACTGTTTCTCATCATTCCGATTTATTATCTGAATGAAGCAAACTTCACCGTAAGACTTTTACCTCCTGGAGACTCCTGGCTTTAAGGAAGCTGGGGAAAGGAGGACACTCCTGGCTTTAAGGAAGCTGGGGAAAGTCAGCATATAGTAGGAGCTCACACACGTTTGCATGTTCCCACTCTGTGATTCATTCATAGAGTACCAGATTTCACTGCTTTTGAATACGTAATTTCAGTTTCAGGAAAAAATCTATTAGTTGATCACCCATCAATGAAGAATGATCTCAGAGCTGTGAGGTGAGAAGCCGAGGGCCAGATGCATGAGCAGATATGGGCATGACCCTCATTTTCACTCACAGCTTTTGCTAAAAAGGTAGGAATGCCATTGTATCTAAGTCTAAATCCGCAATTAAGTGACAGAGAAAAAATTTGGATGAAGTATACAATTAAGCACCTGTAAGACTTCAAGATCACATTTAGCCTGTCTTTTTTCCCCAAAGGCAGCCAGATAAAAGGAATGAGGTATGCTGGCCGACATAGTTCCCTCCATAAATATGTCAAGACCAAATGTGTTTGCTTTTGGCAAGTTAGCGTTTATGAAATCATCCCTGGTAATTTCCTGTTCAGCAAACAAAAATTTAACAAATCTCCTAGTTCTCTGCAACTGAGCAAAGAGCTAGAGTTAGGTCTTTCAAAGATCTCCAATTCTTGTAAGAGGAAGAATTGAGAGACATCATTTGTTTTTATTAAAGACAGGATTTTACCAAGGAGACAATGAGCATTCATTTTGATCTTGAGAAGCTTAAGTGAGAAGGACTCATAGAGTGGTTGAAGAATATGCTGGAAGCTTTCCTATGGCAGCTGCAGCGTGTGAGATCCAAATCACAAAGTAGATTGCATTTCTCGCACACACAAAAAAGGATATGGATATTTTCAAATTTAAGTCCCACTCATTTCATGTACCAGCTGCTTTATCACCATTTAATCTCCTTTTATTCCACTTACAGTTCTGATATAGTTACAGCTCATCGAACATGACAAAAATATTCATTCAGATAGCAGCTGAGTATACAGTATGGTATGACTAGATGGTATAAGCTACTAAGGGAATAATACAAACGTTTTCATCCTGTGTGTTCTGCATATATGGGAAAACCAGGCATGTTAACTCTGATTTTTCACCTCGCATTTGCATGAAACCAGTGTAAGAGTGGAAAGTCAAACCCATTATTTTCTTCCACTTAATTTCTTCCAAATAACAGTGTTATATCACTTCCTGACAGGGTTTAATTAGCGGCTCTGGAGATTTTTCCCAAACTAAGGTTTGAGATTCTTTAGAAAACTCAATTGTGAATTTATCTGGCAAAGAGAAAGCTATCAGTCAGGCTTGTTGTCATCGTTATTTTGTTTACAGTGTATATGTGTCTTTGTGCATGACGTGTAAGAGCTGAAATCGTTTCAAATATATGGACAAATTTTATAAAGGTTGAGCATAGCTAAGACCTATTTTTTGCTAAGTGAAGGTACAATTCCACTTTTTCTCTTTTCAGAAACAAATTTGGATTAGAAGTAAGGGAAATGCAGATTCCTTCCATTTGTCTGTGTTTTGAGGTCCTCTGGGGACTGATCTTTCTGATATAAAAGTTTCACCTTCACTTCCAGGGCAAGGTTTGTCTCACTTGATATTTTATATCTGTACAGTAAAGCTCTACCCAGACTTCTAAACCTACTTGCAGTTCCACCAACGTCTTCCCTCTGTACTATGTAGAGATATAAACTACTCTAAAAGTACCTGTTTCTGAGATTTTAAGGGCAGCCGAGGATGGTTATCTTAAATTTTTTACGTACTGATTTTTGGTCGAATCAAACTTACCTGCAGTATCCAGAGGCTTAAGAGTGAATATTTATTTTGTTTTTAAACTTAGAACATGTTTTTACATTTTGAAAATTTAAGGAGGAGTAAGTTATTCTTGATGAAAATTTAGTGTGTGTGTGTTTACTGTATACTTACTTGGAGGAAAGCAAATCTGAATATGAAAAATGTATATTCCAATGAAAAAATGGATGAAGTTAAGCTGATAGCAAGGTTTGATATGTGATTGTCTGAGCCTTTCTTGCCTAACATTATTTTAGAGAGTATGATTTAGACATGGAAAAATGACTTTGCGCTACTGAAATAAACACAATTCACTGATTTTTATATCAACTGTTATTAATATAACCATGATAAGACTGAGGTTTCCAGTGAAGAACAGATGTAGTTTGGGTTTTAAAATAAATATTTCTTTAAAGAACATGCCTAAAAATACTGTTTACTTACTTTTGTAGTAGAATTGGCTATGCTTTCAAATTTGAATACTCTCTCTACAATATGTTTACTTTGCTTACATTGCTGAAGGAAGTTTCTGTCCGTTTAATATTCACAATAGTTTTGATATAATCCTATCTGTCAAGAATTGAGAGACAGAGCAAAACAAAATGAATTATGTCAAAGTTTACATATCAAGAGATCAATCTTGACTTAATGGTATAGTATGCTTTATAAGAATCATATATTAAAATTGTCAGGCCTTTTAAATGCTATATGATCATTTCTGGATAAAAACCGAGGGTCTATAGACGTGGATTTTAAGAAGTCAGAGTTTAAGGGAAAACTTGCTCCATTTTTTTAAATTTTTCTAATCTTGAAATTAGACATCAACTCTAGGTAAAATGAAAGCCTTCTGCTTGGTTCAAGGAATATACTCAGGTTTCTAAGACCAAAAATTAGACATATTATTGCTGATAGTCAAAGGAATTTTTCACTTTTCTAAAATGATAGAGATATTTCTGCAGAATTGAAGTAATGACCTACTGAACAAACAATATATAAGGAGCTGTTTGGTTACGCAAAATGAACATTATCTCCCTTATTAAAGTGTATTTATAAGTAGATTTCACTATGCAATATGGCTGAAAGTTAAAATCTATCCGAATTTGCTCTTTTCTGCTATCCTATTTGATTCCTTACTGATATCTGTCATAGGAAGAAGACAATAACTTCTACAAGTGCATCTGTCAAATAAAAGCACACATCCAATAAATAAAAGCATACATCAGGCATAACAGATGGAGAGGCAACTTTCCTTTTGTCCTCTGGCTCTGAGAAGTAAGCTTTTCATCAAGCAGAAGTAGAAACACCAAAGAACTGAAGCTTCTTTTTTGCTATTTCAAGCCATCTGTGATGGTCCTAGCACTGATCTACAGCAGTTTACTAATGCTGTGACCTGAACAGTAAGGTGCTACATGTCTGGATCTACTAGGTTATTGAAATCTTTAATGATTTGGTTCTGGAGTAGTGTAGCTAAGGCAGTTTGTAGCAAGCAAATGCAATGGCTTTAGATAAGCAGCTGTCTGGAAAATATTTTACCAGGTCTAGGAAACTGTGACTGTGCTGTAAAGAAACCAACTCTGTAACTGCCGGGTCTAAGGACTTCTGCTGAATCTAGGAACGACAAATTAGTAAAGCAGTTAGGAAGTTACTATCGAGAAGGAGAAGGAGAAGGACAAGGAGAAGGAGAAGGAGGAGAAGGAGAACTAGTCAGTGATTGTCACAGAGTAAAAAACAACATTGACCCTGGATTGTCAAAGTCCGAGATTATACGACCCCAGTAATACTTTAGATAAGAAGATATACTCTTTGTCTTTTTTTTTTGGTCATTAATGTTGAACATTTTCTCAATATCTCAGATATTTTAAAAGTCCTGTATTTCCAGTGAGCTGGACTGAATGGAATTTTTTAGGAACTCTCTGTTGAGTATTTGATGCAGAAGGTGCCACAGTCTGTTAGCCAAGGATAACTTCCAGAAGGACAGAAAATGCAACCCATTCTCACAGGGGTTCTGTGGAATTTATCTTTCCAAATATGAGTTGGCTCCAAATCTCCCTTGCCAAAACTGTCTGAAACACATATAAGACAGAGGAAGTGCAGGGTTTTTTGTAGATAAAAATACAGTCTTTGCCTTCAGTATGGAGTGGCAGCACTTGAAGATTCATTTCAGGTCCTAATTAGACATACAGCAAGGTGCGTAGCTGTGACACGCCTTAGCTCACAAATACGGTTTACTCCCATATAAAAGTCAAACATCTTGAAAATGGTTAAAAACTGAACAGGATCTGCTAGAATATCAAATGTTTTGTATACTAAAGCTGTAGGTGAAAGGTTTCTTCTGAACATGCCATTACATAAAAGACAAATTGATCAGTGTCATTATCTAGGTTTTTTCCCAAGCTAGCAGGTAAATTGTTTTCTTTAATGCAGTTTTAAAAATGTTTAAAGAAGTTGCTTTGTAGAAAACAGTAATGCTGGAGAACGGGGGCTCCAAAATAAAATAATCATCTGTTCTTGCAAAGCAGGTATTGAAGTAGAATGATTTTGTGTGTAGACCTACAAATCCAATAAGCAGTATTTATTGCAGCCCCTAGCTGAACAGATGGAACTCTGTGCTTCTGAACTTGCTAATTAAACGCAAATTAAATCTTATTTTGTATCAGCTATTGTTCGTCTTTCTTTACTCTGCTTTACGGAGCACTGACAAGAAAGCATATAATTCTCTTTACTTTCCCTCTTCTCTTTTCTTACTTCTGCCTACCTTATGTGCTGATTTCCTTAAGAAAACCTAAAAATTTGCATATAATTTTTTTTAAGAGATAGAAGGGTAATATACTTCAAAAAATTTAAGCTTCCTTCACAGCCTAAAATTTTTTTACATTGTTGTGCTTTATGGGGTAGAAAGAACATTTCCATTCAAAGTCCTGCTGTGGTAGTAATAATGAGAGTTTTGCCACCTACAATGTAAGCGTAGCTCTGTTGCAAGTATTCAGAATGAACAACTTGTGAGCTGACCTTTTCCATCTCTCAAAGGAAGGATTAAAGATAAAGGCTGGCATGTCTTGTCTCAAAGACTATGAGCCCCCAAAGCTTTGCCACTTTTGTAGAGCTTACTCATTGTGTGACATATTACTCAAAAAAATACTGCTGATGAAAATATATAAGATAAATTACTTCCTTACAACTATTTCTGAATGTTTTTAATATAAAATTTTATATGAAACCATATCAATATAGTACATGATTTAGTATGCTATGAATTATTTGTTATTGGATTTTCGTCAAATACACGTTAAAATATATAGTGTCTTTACACTTTTTGTGAAAATAAGTACTATATTCTGGTGTCATTTTTTTACTTTAAAGTTATAAAGCTTTAAGGGTGAATTCTGTCAGTCTCAGAAATGCTAGAATTTGATGGCAGTATTTTATCTAAATTATAAAATGTGTGAGATACCTTGGCTGACATAGACCATATCTGCAAAGGCCTGCAAATGTATCATTCTGTTAATTCATTTCTATGATGTATTTCCTGTAAAAAAATTTCAATGTCCTGCTATTTACAGTTGTTGAAAATCAGCAGTGCTGAAGGTATGATATTAAAAACAAATAATGGTTCTCTAACTTTCCCCATAATCATGCAGAACCGCAATTTCCCATATTCCTACAACACTAAACATATGCTTGGTTGGAGGTATTAGAAATGATCCTTGTTATTTGCCCTTGCCATGGTTCATTTTTTTGAGTGTCAGATTAAATATCCTATCTGTAGTCCTTCCAGATGCAAAACTACAACTGGTTTAAGTGGTTCTCTAAGAGCTCCAAAATAGGCTCTTTTTTTGTGTGTTTAACAGTGCTATTTTAAGACAAGAAGACCAAATGGATGAGACATTAAGCTAACAAATCTACATTTGATTTCCCTGTTTTATATGATGATAAAATAATGAATGTGATTTTCACATTTTTTGTATATTAAATATTATAAAAATGTATTTATACTATAATATTATTTAAAATAATTAAAATTTGTATACTATTTGTATACTGCCCTTTATCAAAGGCATTCAGGTTTTTTTTCCCTAAGAGCTATATCAGAAACATAGTTTTATCAACACCATGTTTCATATGGTTATTTTTCAGCAAATGTTTTAATGTCTCAATGTTTTGCATTATTCATGTACAGAAAAAAGACTAAAAGAGTCTCTTTCAGAATATACAACATAATATTAGCTAACTATGCTAAGCTTTTTCAAATCATTTCTGCTAGAGAAACAGAAGCAATGCTTTGTTGTGCAGTGTGTGGTACGTCTCCTTTGTGAGGAACACAAAATGCTTGACATTGGCTTTTGCTGTCAGGTGCTTTCCAGAAGCTTTATTTGAACCCTTCACTTCAGTGAAAAAAAACCAAACAACAAAAACCCCTCAATAAGACAGTATAATTACATGTATATATAAAAGAAAATTCAAAATTAGTTTTGAAGATTGATACTAGCTGGGTCATTATTAGAATATAAGTGAAGACATTAACAATTTAATGCTTAATCCAGAGAGAAAAATAAAACAGAAAAAAGCTAGAGCCTCCCATAATTCTTTTTTTCTTTCATCTATTTGGAACAAAATATTTTCAAATGTTACTTAGACAGAAAAAAATATTTTATTTTCCCTGAGCCAAGCTAAGCTGATGAGAAGAGATGTAGCTGTTAAGCATAACTGCAACTATTACCAGATCATAATCATACATAAATATTAAATATTTCTTCAAAAGGTTTTGAGACATAGGCTAGATCTGTTTTAGACGCTGTTGGGCTTTATTCTGTTCCACCTTGATATTTAATAGAAAAGTGTCTGATTCAATCTAGAGGCATATCTCAGTACAGAAAGAATATAAAGATAGGAAGGATAGTAAACTTCCTGTTTATTGCCAAAGAGCCACTACAGTAAACCGGCAGCTATGACCTGTACTTCATTTTCAGTATTGTTGGGAGCTTACTAGTAATTGAAGAGTACTAGAACTGCTAAGCAAAACAGCTAGTGTTCCTTTTCCAGGAGAGGGAGAATAAATGAAAGCTAGCGTCAGGAAAAAAGACAGAAAAAGTAATTGACTTTCTTAGCTACCTCTTCCAACTTTCACTCTGCTGAAGGATGGCTTCCTATGGATAGAAAAAGAAATAAAATATAAAGGTCGTGGTGGTATGTACAAGATTATGACTGCCACAGCTGGTATTGCATAAAGGACAGTATGCACAACAAGGTGAAGAATTTACAAATCTGTGTCATCTTTTATTAGGAATTTAAAACATCTTCCAGCTGTCATTTATTCCCCTCTCTGAAGCTTGTCTTAAAAACAAGCTAGGTTACTTCTCCTTAGGGGACCTTTGTGGCCCAGGAGCAATGAGAGCGTTTTGTTGTTTTGTATGCTATAAATACAAAACAAAATATCAAACAGTAGGGGTTTTAATTTCCCCTAACCCAAAAAGCAAAGCTGAACATCCCAATTTCTTTTCATAGTGCATTTAATAACAATATAGGACTACACAAAAAGTCCATGAGATTTTTATGGTCGCTGAATATCTCCCTTGCTGTTTTTTCCTGCTCAGAACTTATGTCCAGTTGCCTTCAGCACTTTGTATTATGAAAAGTATTTTAGATGAACAACTGAGAAACACCATATTTTTTTTCTTCCCCCTCTCTGTCTGTAACTGACTTGTGCATACTTTATCTTTGTATCCCATATTTTCCTTTTTCTGATGAGTTTCCAAAATATGTCTCTTTAACTGTACAGTTAAGAGATTTTATACAATAAGACTTTTTTTCAGTAGATTGTTTTTATATTCTATACTGTGTGAACAGGTACTTTGATTTCAACACTAAAAAGCTCTTTAACATTTACATGGAAAGTTTGAAAGCACACCACCAAGTGTGTTTTTTCACATAATTCAGTACATGCAACAAAGCTGCCCAGAATAATCAGTAAAAAATTTCATCTCAGTTTTGATCACTCTCTTGTATTTTAATTTAGGGTTGAAAATTATAATTCATTGCATATTATCAGACTATGAATTCAAACATAAAAAATCTGTCAGAAAAAATAAATAATTTGTGAGAGTGCTCTGAATCTTGTGGAAGGAAAATGGTTCACTGGTTCCTCCCAATCTAAACCTTGTCACAATGTTATTTCAATAAGGTTTGTGTTGAGGGAATAGTACAAAACAATCTAGATACTTTCCTCTAACTTTCTCTATTCAACTTCCCAATTTCTCCCACTATGCTCCTCAAATGCTCTCCTGAGAGCAGATATTTTTGAAAGGACATCATCCTTAGACTCATCTAATGAAATATTTTCAGTGGGGTCGCAACATGAAAGGTCATGGGAATGTTCGAAGTTTTTAGCCAGGGGAGTATTTTGGCACCATAGGCTTAGCAGGAAGATTTACAGCCAGACAGTGATGTTATAGCTAAATTAAAATTAAGCTGGCATGAGACTGGGGAGACAAAGCTGATGTTTTGAAGAAGCTGAAGTTATTCCATGTTTGGAAGCCTGGCTCTAGGTAGGAAGCCTTTCCTTGTGTTAGATTAGAAAAATGGAAGCAATTTAAAAAAAAAAAAAATCCTACTTTTTTGTCACTTTTTCCTGATTTAGCTTACATGATGCAATTTTGCCTTCGTTTCTTTTGTTCTAAATTTTCACTATACAACTGTTTTTGGAAGAAAGTAATATATGCCAGAGGCACATTTATTCCACTCCTTCCCATCTCTTCCTCCGTACTCCGGCCTCCTCCCCTTTTAGAAGCAGAAATCTGCTTCAGACAAATCACTATACTTTTATGCTTTTCTCATGTGCATGGGCTGACCTGTTGGTGTTACCATCAGGCTGGGAACTGGAGGAAGCTCTGCAGCTTCTCTGCCCTTCTTCTGCACTGTTCAGTCATTTGTATAAAGGGCTTGCAGAAAACTGGCAAGGCATTTCAGAAGGATTTGCAGTCCAGTGTGCAGTGTGGACCTCTGTATTAAATGTGCTGTGACAAAAGTGCAAGAGTTGCAGAAAGAAATCTCCATGGTGTAAGAAATATAGAGCCTATGCGTACTAGTCGGACTAAGTATAGAGCTATGCATGGAGTGCCACTCAGCTCCGCCGGCAGTGATTGCCATTCATGCTGTTTTGCATTTTTAGACCTGAAGAATGCCCTTCAAGACAAAATAGCTCTGTTACCTTGGAAACATGCAGTTGTCCATGGATAATCTGCCCAGCCCTTCTGCCACTTTTCAGAGCTTTTATCAACATTTACTGGAACAACACCTTTGACTCAAACTAAAACTCAGTTATGTTTATGGAAACACCATTAACCACTCTGGATTTTTGATTACACTTCAGCAGCCTGACTGGAAAAAATTAGTCTCTTTTGCAAGAAACAGGTGTCCCTGTCTCTCCAAAGGCTGAACGTTGTCTCATTTACTCCTTCTTCAATCTCCCTGTTCACCCACAGGAACTACCTTTATTGCAACAGTTTGGAAAAAGCAGCCTTTTTCACTTCTTTAGGTAGGATGTCCTCAAAGTGGGGCATCGTTTTGCTGGGACAAGTATCAGGCACTACTGTTGTGACTTCAGGTGATATTACTTACTCTCGATTTACTGTTGAGATCTGGAGTTGTGTGTCTCAGCTCTAAGACAATAATGGAGCATGAATCTTCTGGCTGCAGCTGCTGGTCTCAGTTGCAGTACACTGAGACAAGTACAAACTAAACTGAGGGACATCAGACTTAGCACAATGTTCTATATTTTTGAGGGAGCATCAAATCTATCTTAAGGGTCAAACTTCATGTTTTTCTTAAACAGGCTGACTTCATGAGTCAGTTTAAATTGAACCACTCAAGTGCGAAAATCTGTTATGAATTTCTTATACAGACTCAGGCAATTTATTTGACCTTCCTTTTCCTTCACTCTGCAGAAGTAAAATGAGATTAAAATGCCATTTTCACCATCACTTGAACATCTGATGGTTTTAGGTTGAAGATGTGAGAGGCAGTAAGGCCATTGACCACATGACTTTGTCTATTGCTTTAAATGTCCCAGTATTCATTTACAAACAACTTGTGATTAGGCTTTCTGAGTAGTTTTTCCCCCATGTACTAGCACCAAAGATGCAATTAGCAGGGCTGCTGCAACTAGATATTCATCAAGATGAGAAAGAGAGGGAAAGAGAGACAAGTCACAGGGCCAAACTGCTTCAGAAAGACCTGATGGTCTGAAATTACTATCTCTGATAGTCTGGTTTTGGTGACTTTTGAAGGCACTCTTTTCACCTGGAGTCAAGAGAAAGATAGGTGGGTTGGCTGTTCAGCAAGTATTGTTCTTCGTAATGAATGGGGCTTTACTTCAAAATATCTGTAGACTTCTTGCAGTTTGCAAATGAAGCATGCTTTCTCTCTTACAAATCTAACAACCTGCTTCAATGGTACTAAGAAAACTGGATCTTTAACCTCACAATGAGCCTTTAAGCACCATTAGATTTAATAATAGTAGAAGTTTGCCCAAATAAAGACTAAATACATGTTAAGAAGAACCTGTGGACTTGTCCTGTGTTCTATTTTTGAGAAAAGAAACCTTACTTTCAAATTAAAGTCAGCTTAAAAAGCCATTTTTGGCTTTTGAAATGCTACTCATTTAAATTGTAAGGTACTCTCTTCCTTTTTCTTTTGACATAATTTTCTAATAACATGCTATGTTATATATGCATGAAAAAATGACTGCATTAGCAATAGTATTAGGTATTGCTTTTCTTGAGACTGTATTTCTTTTGAAACTTAGGTAACGAAAAACAAAAAATAAAGTTTCAGCATAGCATTTAACCAGAGGTGATTTGACATATGAAGTGATATTTCCTGTACATCTCAAGATGAGAAAATATCAGTAGAATCAGTCTACTAAAACTCCTTAGGATGCTTTGTGGTTTCAAGGATAGTGAAGTGGAGGGATCTGGCAGATTTCCTCTGGGAAGGCAAAGTTTGTCACCTGCCTGAGACTCCTATCAAAGCTACTTCACAGATAAATTTCTTAGGAAATGCTGCCAAGGAACCTTAATTTAATCTGTGACTTCTTCATTAGTCATGGACAAGGTATTTTAGAATTATAGAAACATTCCTTGTAGAAAAGCACAGAGGAAAAGACTAAAGTAAAATGCTCCTCCATATAGGCTTTTCTGGGGACACAAGACAGAATGGCAAGGCCCGGCATAGAAAAAGAACTGCAGTGGTCCTATTTTTCAAGTCCCCTTCCAACTTTCTGGGAAGAAGAGACATTTTTGTTGATGATTTTTAAGATGAAGTACACAAAATCTTATGAAAGAAAATGTTCTCATTCTCTAGATGGACTAGCAGATGTGTCTCATATTGGTCTCAGTATCAACAGATGCTGGAAAAAATACACTCGCCTCTAGAGCCTGTGCTTTAGAAATGTAAAGAGAGATAAATATCTAGGGGACAGTCAGTTCTACGGCACGTTAAAGAGACAGTATAGGCATCCAAATTGAGAAAAACAGTGGGGCACAATGATGTGGGATAATCTGGCATCATGGAGTAATACCTAGTATGCAATACCTAATCGTTATTTTAAAATTCCATAACAAAGTGAGAGGAAATTTGATTTCAAATAGGTAAAGCCAGACTGAATCTTGTGCATATAAACAGAGAACATTCCTGTTTCCACAGCTAGCTATTGAAGCAGATTGCCTATATATTTACTGTTTGGCTCTGAACTTTCATTACTATGTTTTAACCCATAATAAGAAAAATTTTAATAGAAGCATTTTTGCCTTTATGTGATTGTATTTAGATAAAACTTTCAGAGACCTACAATTTGTGATTAAAAAAATCACTCAAAAAAAACTATAAAATGGTATCAATCAGATTTTGACATATGGTGAACTGCTTTGTTAATTTTTATTTGTAGTTTTCAGCATATAAAAAAGATGTCTAGGCATCACATTCATGTACATGGATATAATCAAACCGCTGAGTAGATCAAGGGATGTCAGGCTTGCCTGGGATCTCATGTATGCAGATCACGCCTTGTAAGTTTATTATAATTAAGATGGGTGATTCTTTTAAATGGTAGAATTACATGAATAAATCCAATTGTGTTGCTACCACAGGAATTGAATTCAAAGTCCACTATAGGCCTGAGGGAGTTGGCAGTGTCCAATTAAATGAAAAGCATGTCTAATACTAAGTGGCTAACAGAAACATAATCACCATGGATAACTAGAAATAACAGGATTAGAAATGAAAAATTACACATTATAATTCTGCTCCTGAATTTATTATGCATGAATTCAGTAGCGAACCCATGCATAGCAAATATCAGGATTGGGACTTATATAAGAATGGATCAACTTTTATTGTTGTTTTTTGAGAAAGCAGGAAGATATGGGACTCAGTGGTGTGTACACCTTCACCCTCCTTCTTAATATCCCAGCTAAACGCCCTGCCGGAGCTAGCTATAACATTGCCAAAGTCTTGCTACGGGCATGCTTAGAGCAACACAGACCCACACTTTAGTATGGTCTAATTCACAGATTTGTTTTTGCTGATAGTTGCAGCTGTGGGGAATCTTTCTACTGCTACATATGATTTTTAGAGGGTATTACCAGCTTATTGAAACAAAATTGCTTTTGATACAAAACCAGGACTGGGTGAACTAAAACTAAGATGACTTCACTGTGTTGCCAAAAATACATGTTCTGGTAAGGCCTGTCGCGTGCTGTCCACGTGCTTGAAGAAGCTAATGAGGAACAACGTGTAGGCAGTGTAGTACTAGCAAAACAAAATATTTTGAACTCCCTTTGAAGAGGAGAGAGAAGAACCAGATATGAGGATCCTTTCTGTCTCACCAAAGAGAAGAGCACCTGGCCAGTGACTGCTTTAATTAGGTTAGTTTGAGGGTCGGTTCATTGATCAAAGTCAATATATCTGAGGTATCAAACCAGTTATAGCTTATTGTACACATTGTGTACAATGTATGCTCATCAGCAGCGGTTTTTAATGTGCCTTGTCTTTGTCTTCCACAATTGCCTTGATCCCCTAATACAATTCTTGATTGTAATACTTTTTTTTCATTCCTTCTTTCGAGTACTTGTGAGAAATAGTCTACTATTTGTGCATGTTACTTTTAATCTAGTCTTTTTCTCCTGGACTGCTCAGCTTTACACTGTACATTACCTAGATAATCCATTATAACACTTATGCAAAAGACTGTATAATTTTATCTTGAAATGTTTCTGTTTATACTGAGCTTATCCAATTAAAAATAGTAAAGGCTTAATTAATCCTTACAGCTTTATACAACATAGTTTAGTTACTGCAATATAGTATTGGCAAGAAAAATAGTAGTTATATATCTGTAATATACCTACAGGTACTAATGGATTCGATTTAACACTTCTTAGGCTCAAATGTTTATGTCTTTATTCTGAGGAAACTCGTGTCAAAGCCATAAGTAGTTTTTAATATGTCCAGAGGCAAATCCTGTAAATAAATTATCTTCATATGCAGGAATAATTAAATCTCAGTCTTGTGATGCTCTGTGAATGGATCATAGATCAGAATTTATTGTATTAGGGAAAAGTAGATCAAGGTTACAAAATCACAACATCTAAGAACTTACATGTTTCAGAAAGCAAGTCTCTTATTTCACTGTCTCGATACATTACTATTAAAAGGCACCATGTATTTAGTTTTGTTCAGATTCTTTTTTTATTGAGAACATATAAAGCATTTGTAAATATTTTTTTAATACCTTCTGTTTCTTATTCAGGCTTCTCTTCTTGTCCTCTACATTCTTAATTGTTTTATCATTTTAACAACTGGTATGATGTTACCAATACAGCAGGTGGGGCTTCCATGATGTAACAAACACATCTGCTTCTGTAACAAAAATATTACTGAGCTTCCTAGGTTTGAGTCCATGTGCCTGTAATAAACTATCTTTGAGTAGAACTTTGGAAAGCAAGGTGCTTTGGTGAAGTGGACTGACCTAGAGATTCAGTCAGCATCTGCTGTTGTGTTCGAGTTTTACAATGTTTGGCCTAAATTCGATTCAGCCTCTCTCCGGCTGATTGGGCTGCAGCTGACTCTCTCTCCTTGCCCTTGCCTAGCTGGATGCCTGCTTTCCAGTGGCTCAGCCTCCCTGGCATGTGTACCAGAGCGGTCCCACGGCCCCCTCATCCAGAAATGTTTGTTATCTGACACAACACTGGCCAATTTCAGTTCTAAATGAGCTTTGGCCTTTCACGTCTTCTCACTGCAAATATGAACCACAGCTCTGTAATCTTCCTGTGAAGCCTGACTTCGCTTCCAGAGGTTCTCCAGCTCCAGCTCAGTCGTCCATCTCTTTGAGCACACAGACTCTGGCAGTCATTCAGGTATTCCAACATTGATCACCTCCTAACTTTTGCTAGCCAAAGAAAATAATGATCTAAGCAAAACAATGCTAGAGTTGAATGTGTTTTTTCACAGTGGTCAGTTACTGCTAATTAGACATTCTCTGGACTTGGAGGCTCATAATTTAATACTTCAACATCCTTCCTCCCTTTTCTTCTTTCAGAGTCCTTTTGTTTTACCAATTATTCAGTCTTGCCCTAAACTGAACATTTTCATCTCTATGGTTCAGTAAGTATGGACCTCCAGATTCTGTTTTCAGCAACTGATGTTTTCTTCTTGTATTCTGAACAACTGGAGAGAGTCTTCCTTTATAGATTCAACCTTTTTCAGACAGTCTTTTGATCAGTTTGACTCAGTGACCTTCCTTAGGTATCTGTTGCCTGGCTCCTGTTTCTCTGACACTAAGCTTTGAAAAACTCTTTAAATTCAGAAGATTGTCTGCTTATAGTTTCATTGTATTATTATTGCACCATTGACTCATACATAAGTTAAAAAGGAGACAAGTAAGGCTCCACATCTTAGTGAGGCTTGCAACCTGTGACAGAGCACCCCAGATCAGTTAGAACTGTTAAACTGTACCCTGACGGGCTTCCCAAACTATCACATATGTGAGGAAGCAGGAAAAATGGAATGCCATAGGAATGTAAGATCTGTACAAACACAGCCTTTGAAGGTCAGTTTTGCCTTAAAGGTCATTTTTTTCCCCTTCTATCTGGCTATTTATTTCTTTAAGCCACAAAATATACAAACATAATTGAGTTAAGCAGTCTTGTATATGCACACCTTACCTGCAATTCCCAAACCTCTTACTCTGGGACTCTTAAAGTTTTAAATAATCAGGTGTATATCTACTGCAATAGGCAAAAGTATCATGAAGATAAAGAAAACATCCAGGAGGAGAGGAGAAAAAAAAAGATTACGGAGAAGAACATTAAATACATCACATGGGTCCCTGCCTGTAACTTAGATGCTAAATCAAATTTCACCACCAATTAAAATGCACAGAAGTTCTAACCTATGGCTGTCAGGGGAACAGGTAATTCTGAAAGAGGAGGGAGGTGCGTTACAGCACTGCTGTCAGGTCGAACAGACTTCTCGGTACGGAATGCAACATGAAACCCAGGAGGCTTTGGTTAGCTTACTGGCTTACTGAACCATGGAGGTGGAAATGTTCAGCTTAAGGCAAGGCTGAATAATTGGTTTTATCTTTTTTCTTGCCAAAGAGCAAGTTGAAAATTAAGCATAAAATATGTTTTAAGTTGAACTAGATATTTCATTAGACAGATACTTTATTTCACCTCCAGGTGTAAAATACAGTCCCATAAAAGTTAAATACATAGATTTTTTTCAATTATCTAAATTAGTATTTTGAGATAAAAATTCAATTAATTTTGAAGACACGAAAATACAGCGAAAATATTAGTAAAATCTTTCATCTAATGAAAGAAGATTTGTAAATATTTTTATTGACCTGAATTTCTGACTTTTTGGTGTTACTGTTAGAATGAAAAATAAATCCAATTCTTTCCATTATTTTTCCCACGACATGATGGTGAAATTATTTTTATAGGAGATTGCCAGGGACCTACCTCTTTAAAAGTCTACTGTCATAAAAAGCTGCATTCTTCACGTTGCTTGCAATCTTTAAATACTTTGTTCAAACAATCTCAAGCACATACTTTAACCTTACTTCTGATTAAAGACTTCACTGAAATATCAACTGTATAGATACACATTTGTATTAGAAAAATACATTTTTGTATTTTGTATCATATAAAGTAGTTGTTAATTATGTAGCTAAGCAGTTTCATTTTTGCACATCTCTGTTTACCTCGTCTTCATATCCTGTCTCTGACTTGACTCTGCTTCAGAAAAACCACTGTAGCATGTACATGAGTGCTTGTCATAGCTAATCAAAGATGGATTTTCATATTGCTAGTGAACAAAGTCTTCTTTCTTAGATGAAGTCTCTGTGTTCAGCTGCTCACAGATGACATAGGTCACTATTGGGCTGTATCAGTGCCTTTTCAGGAAAGCAAAAATCAGAAACTTTCACCTTTCACTCGTCCCATTAAGTTTCAGTAAGGGCAGCGAGGTTGTAGCTTTCTAGCAGCACAGTGGCTTCCAACTCCTGTTCGTTGTCCATGCTGCATGCATTGGTGTAGAGGTACTTCAGCTGGGCTGTCAGCTGCGTCACCTTCTTAGAGGAACACCCTTTAATTCCTTTGAGGTATTTCACTGATGTTCCCCTGTTGGCCCCTATTACCTCAGGAGCCCCGGCTCATTTCCGTAAGACTTCAAGTGTGCTGCAGTGTAGCCAGCACGTCTCAGGGCAACAGGCTCAGGGCACTCACTAGCACCCTGTCCCTCTAACCCACCGAGCCTGCTGCTGTGTAGGCCACCCCTTTATCAAAAAAAACTTGTGCAGTGACACCAGCTGCGGAGCCACGTATTAATAGACTGGGCCTGTCTACTTCTTCTAATGTCACTGCCCACAACTGGAAGGAGAGAGGTAAAAATAGCCCATGCTCCAGATTCCCTCACCAAGTGTCCCAAGGCCCTGAAGTCTCTTTTGATCGCCCTTGGACTATGCGTTGCGGCCTCATCCCCACCCAGGTGGAAGAGCAGTAATGGGGAATAGTCTGAGGGCCGTACCAGACTAGGAAGTTTCCTGGTGATGCCCTTAACCCGGGCCCCAGGCAGGCAGCAGACTTCTCTGAGAGGAGGGTCTGTCTGGCATATCGAACCCTCTGTTCCCTTCAGAAGAGTATCACCTACAACTATGACCCATCTTTTCTTCCTCGTGGAGGTGGTCGTGATACAGGGGTAGGCCTTTCTGACCTTGGCAACACTTCTGGTGTACATGGACTGTCATCCCCATCATCCGTTAACTGGCCTTCCACAGTCAGAACCTCATACCTGTTGTACAGAGGCACCTGGGAAGGTGAGGTGGGCAAGGAGGGGGAATCCCTCTGGGAAGACTCTCTGAAAGCTGGGTAATACACTCCACCAACCCACAGTACTCTCTTGGTGAGGCCTGGAAAGCTTTCTTGAAGCTAGCTGTGCAGTCGGAGAATATGCAGGTAGTATTTATGTTTGTGGCTAAAATCAGTCTCTACTGATAGTCAGAGCTAAAACTGTATGCTACCAAAGACATCAGAGGAGAGTTAAATGACTTTCTGTATACAGGCAGATTAAAAAAAAGAGTTGTTTAACATAGACACAGCTACTTGGTGATCCACAGAGTCCATAAGTCACTTACTCTGAGATGTATCTCCTAATAGCAGTGCCTGTGACTACACAACCACTTCTACAACTAGCTGCAGCTGTGATTAAGAAGACAAATACAGCTGTAAAGCAATTTACTAACCCACTGCTGCATAATTTAGTTTGAACATTCCTTATGGCTTTAGCAATCTAGTTTTATCATGTAGTGTTTTATTTGATCCAAATATGCTAATGATGAAGGAGACTGAAATGTGTATAAAGACAACGGAAAAGTAGCAAAAAAAGAAAAAAATACCATACTGAGAGAAAACAGTTATATGTTAGCTATATTTCCATGATGCTTGTGTTAGTGGTTTTTAATCCTAGAACAGCTGTGTGAAGAATGTTGAAATGTTTTTCAGGCTAATTAATAAGATAATTCACATTTACTGTTTATTAATCAATGCATGGTTTAGATTGGACAAATGAAGCCACTGTTCTGTTAGTGAATTATAAAGATTGAATCTTTAGGTGCATCGAAGTGCAGTAGACATCCTTAACTTACTTCAATGTGATGACCCTCTGAAGCTAATGAGATTCCTTGTGCTTAAAATTAAGCACATAGTCTAGTAATTTGCAAGTTTAGAGACCTTGAAGGTTGGCACCTGTAAAAAAAATGAAAGAGGAATAAGTCTATTGTGTCAAGAAGCTGTTGAAAGTATTCCATTTTTAGCAATAATACATTATATAAGCATGGAATATCCTAAATGAACCTGAGATATTTATCTAACTGACTTCACATAATTTACAGAAAGCCTATCCAAGTTAAACTCATTATCAGTGTATAAAACAATTCATTAAAAAAAACCAGAAATTCTGGCTATAAAAAGGAAGGCAGAGCTAAGCATGAGACATCTTGAATAAGTATTAAAAAAAGCATCTGGCAGAGAATGAAATTAACCTTCATAAAAGAATAAACATTAGAAAAACAAGATTAAATTAGGTATGTTTAATCCAGGTATCATAGGGGTTTTTTTCTTTAGTAAAATACCAAAGCTAAAGTAATTAAAGTATCTTCTGTGTGAGAAAAATTAAAGAAAAATTATTTGAACAATAAAAGTGAAATCCCTTTTAAAATTCATTTCGTACTATTAAAGTTCTCATCGTGAATTGACATAATTCTTATGTAGCCTGTATTTGCACATATTTTTCTCTGAGTTTTCTCTAAGAAAATAAATTACTCAGTATCTTCCATATGTTGTTCCTCATTGAATAACACCTACATAGTTCATGCCACAATGCTATAGGCTTTAAGAATGCCCAGCATTGAAGACAAGTGGTTTGACTCAAAAATAGGAAAGAGGTACTTTAAAGAACAAGCCTGAATACCTTTTATTTCCTCACATGCAATCAGTTTCCAGGTGGTTTAGAAGAGATTTTTGTTTTATCAACTGTCTAATTCCTTTGCCCAGAAAGGGCATTTGGCTGCTTGAAGAAAAGATCGAGTCCTCCATGCTGACTTTCTGGGAGCTCTGTGACATAATTGTCTTTTTCAGGGTGGACAAGCACTTCTTTCTTGACTGATGCAAATGGCATGGATTGTCACTCTGCTGTGCAATGGCTTAGAAGTTTGACTTTTATTTTTTTTCTTGTCAGTGTTCCAGTACAAATCAATAAATCATGCCACTTTCTTCAAAAGTGTGTGTTTAGCCAATTCCAAGAAGAACCAAGGTTTTTAGGTGCCTCTCAACAGTTAGAAATCACTGTTCTGAAAATTTAAGTGGTCCCACCTGTTGGTCAAGTATGAAATTTGACTGGTTTAAGGTCAAGTAAATGCTGCCCCAGTTCTTCATTGCACTGGTGAGAGGAGTGAGATTTTAGTTTCTGGATAGTTCCAGTGTTATAGTGGTCAGGAGGCTGCCGTCAAGGTGGGGAATAAACAGTTCTCTTGACAGCAGGAGCCAAAAATAAACAAACAAAAATCCTCTAAAAGCTGACTAGATATCTAGGATTTTTTTTTAATTTTCTATTTTTTTTCATTCTTGTTGATGTTATAAAATTAGAGAGCATCGTAGTGCTCCAGCCACGTTGTGGCCTCCAAGGCAGGCTATTTTAAGTCCCAAAAGCTGCCAAGCCCTTGTGTAATCATGTGAAAAAGTGCTAACAGACAAAGGTAAAAGTTGTCTGGTGGACCATGAGTTTAGGAAACAAGGTTAAGGAATTCTAGGTCCAGCAAATGAGATGTCTTACCTCCAGCGTGATCCCTGAGGGAATTACCGGTCTTTTGCTCATGTGGTTATACAGTACTAATGGTGCTTTTATTACTGAGATCTGGATATGTATACCTTATGCTTGGTTATTATTATTTCATGGGTGTATTCAAGAGAGCTGTGGCCTATCATTTAAGCCTTGCCCTGTATTTGTGTCATGCTGCTTTGTGTGTCTAGCCCAGTTCAGCATTTTCAGAGTTGTTATGTATTCAGCTGATATCCGAGTGAAGCCCTCTGGGATTGTTATTTACGGGTTTGTTTTGGTGTGTTCTGTTATTGGTCTGTGCATGTTTGTTGTGTTGTATGAAATGTGAAACTCCTTGTTTACTTTCTGACAAGGGATTAGCTTCATCTAGAGTAAAAGAATGCTTTGAATGAGCTGCTGCTGCTAACAGTGAGGAGGATTCTAAGCTCCAAGTCTTTAAACCTTTTATGTGGAGGGATCAGTGGGGATTTTTAAGTTGACTAAACTGATGGAGATTACCATACTGAACAACCCTCAAATAGCTGAAAAGGTTAGACATATGTTTCAGACAAATGTACTTCAGTTGAGTAATTGAAAAGCAATGCAGCGTCAAAGAGTTACAAAATATCATGAAGAAAATTATAGCAAGAATTGCATAGGATTTTTGCACATAATTTTACCTGAAATTTAATGTGCTAACTATAATGTAGCTGTTACGTATGTTAAACAACATTCTTCCTAATGTCTTCAAATGCCACTGTTTAATTATAAACAATATGAAGATGTTATCCATCAGATAATTGGATTAAGCTGCAATTGAGAAAAAAAATGCTGCTAAATTACCTAGGTAGCCAAAATAAATATCAAGATAATGGTATGTGTTCATATAGTAAAACCAATCTCAGATAGATTTTAAGAAAACTGTTATTATGAAACCCTAATTCATCTCTCTTTTTGTAGTATATTCATATGGAATTTATTGTAAATATATTCACATGAAATTTACTGTATTCGTATACTACTGCAAGATTTACTTAACTGCCAGTTTTTTATTTTTTATTTTTTATTTATTTTAATTTATTTATTATTTTTTATTTTATTCAGACTTTAAGGTGGAATGACTAAAGGAAATTTTTAATAATGAAAAAGGTTATTTATGCATTATTAAATCTATTCCAGGCCTTTAAAACGTATAAGCTGCTCCTGCCCATACATTACAAAGTTGCTCAAACTGTACTGCACATCTTCATTGCACTGGGATTCTACACACTACAATTGGTTGGGGAGGGGTTCTTAAATTTTGACAGGGTTAGATTCAAGTTACTAGTGAAAATGGGTTTCTTCACCAAAGTTCAACTATATTTTCTAGAGAAAACTGCAAGATTGAAGCTGCAAACTATATATCTGAACAGTTTTAACTTCTTCAGAAACAGCTTTATTGCTCAGTTTGAAAGGGATCTTTTTTTTTTTTCCCCCCAGAACGCAAAAATATATACTGGAAAGTTTTTATTGTATATTAAGAAGTTGAAATGAGTTTTGCTACGTACCACAGAAATCCTTTTTTCAGCCTCCAGAACTTCTGGGATATGCGTGTTGGTGTGCAGACTTAGATAGGGAGAGGAAACCCAACGCTGCCCTCTAATGGCATTTTCTCCGGTGATCCAGTGTAGCACAGGTAACCAAAACTGCCCGGTCATTACCTTACTGTAGGTTACACAAACCACTTCCAGTAATTATAGCTCTTTTTTATTTCTGTAGAACCCCTGTAAGAAAATGTAGTTTTCATCATATGAAGGAACAGCTGAAAATGTCTGTGGCAATTTTAATATTATAGAGTTCACAGAGGGGAGAATGGTTTTCACTTTTCCCAAATGGCTTCTCCATAAAAAATAAAAGAAAAAGACAAAGGTAGTTAATTTAGGAAGCAGTAGGCTCTTCTCTTTGCCGAAATGAATTTCATTTGGTCAGTGCACTGCAATTAGATTAGGAGAATGGTTATGACTGCTTTTTTTTTTTATCTTAATGCATGTTAAAGCTGTTAACTTCTATCAGCTGGATATCATCCCCAAATCAGGGAAAGAACACAGCCTGGCAGGACTGCAGACATGCCAACTGATGCCCCTGTGTGCTGGGTGGGAACTTTACAAAGGGTCAGGAAAGCAAAAGAGAACCTAATTCACTGTAATTGTGGTGGATGTTTTCTGTTTGGTTTTTAGAGACTTTTTTTGAGCCTTGTGAGGAACAAATTGCCTTTTGATAGGAAATGTCCCCACAATATGAAATAACAGAGGGCTGTGTTCTGTTTCAGAATGAGCGAAAGAGTCACATTTTGCATTATTATTGAAAAAAAAGGGGGGTGGGGTGGGGAGATGGGATTATGCAGAGCATTCCCATTGCTTTAGTACCTAAATAGTGCATTTTATACATACCTCTTTCTACGTGCTGTTGGTTGACTCTGAGAGGTAATGTCTGCTATCAGAATATACACAAACAAACATTCCTGTACTTTTAAGTGACTAAGTCTTTGCAGAGCACATTCATTTGGTCAAATATGAGTTCTAAAAAAATCACACTGATGATGGCCAATAACACCAGCTTTTTTAATTTGTAGACTTTTCAGCATTATCTAAGAAAAATTTCAAGCATATTACTCTCTCCAAAGCTGTCTGTTGGTCTGGAGGAGGCATGCCAGATTGAGCCAAAGCTGAAACTCAGGAGCAGCTGTAAAATGTCTCATGCTCCCTCAGAGAAATGGCAGTATTTCTAATGAAAAGCTGCACTAGAATTTAGTTAATTCACTTTTTCATTCTTCCAGGGGAACAAAGGGCATACAGTAATGGGGTGGTAAGAGCTGTGTTTATGCTGATGCCTACTGCAGAAGCAGTAGGATGACATAAAGTATAGCTCAGAAATGCAGACCCTCTCATGAGTAACTCTAATTTTGTAAGTTTAAGAGAACCTTTCCTATAAGTACTTAATTCTGTGTGGGGTTTTCACGCTTTTTCCATGCAGCATCTGGGAGATTATAAATCTTGTAATTATTAGGAGAGCAAACACTGCAAACTCCCTAAACTCAACATCGCAAACTCCAAGTAATTCTCTCAAAACAGTTGCGAACGGGTAAGAGGATAGGTAGAAGGTAGGTAGATACATAGATTATTAAAAAAAAAAAAGCGTTGATGTGTACTGAGATGATAGCTACTCTCTTGAATCTTTGTGTTTTCCTATGTTCTCCTGCAGTCCATTTTGAAAGACAGAATTATTTCAAAGGATGTTTCACTGTAGAACCTTGTTTGAAATTAATGTTTCTTATAAAGTAGAAGCTATGTATATTTCTAATTAGTGTTGCACCAGTTGGATAAACAGAGTAATAGAAGTTAAGAAGAAACTTTCAATGATATCAAAATAAAAAAATAATCTATTATGTTAAAATAAAAATAAAAACAAAAAAGAATTTACTGAAACAAGGGCGTAACAGTGAGAACCTTGCAAGATCATCAGCTGCAATGTATTTATCATTGGCAAAGTAGTTTTACAAAAATATTGCCAAGATAGGAGATACTTCTGAGTTCATGGAGTCACAATCTGGCCATTGGTCTGTCAAGGGCATTAGAACTGAGAAGGGAAATTTCAGAGCTTGTTAGGAATATTTTGTGTCTGGGAAAATTAGGTACCAAGTTGATGTAAGTTCAATTTCCATGGATACCAGAGAACTATGAGCTTCTCCGGTTTCAGTGGCAGTGGTGTTTAGGTTTGGTTCACTCAATGCTTGCTGTTGATAGTGTTTCAGTGAGATCATGGGGAAGGTGTTTACACTGCTTATGTCAGGTGTTTTAAGGCAGCATTCCTGATAAGAGAGGCAGAGACGCCCCTCCAAAAGACCAAAGTTAGGGCTTGCCTGCCCCGATACTGTGGTTATGCAGACCCCTAACCTGACATACCTGCTGCCTTCTCTCCTGCCACTACCATGTTGTGGCCTCAAGGTTCTGCCCTCCCCTTTGCATTGCCAGGACATTCACTGGATGATTTAAATCACCGCCATAGCAGTTTGGTTTTTTTTTTTCCCCCTGAAAATATCTGGTTTTATTTTATTAAGTTATCTCACAGAGGAGTCAAGTGAGCTGGAGTGGTGCATATGGTCAGCACATGGAAATGGGACCTACCCTTGCAGAAACTGTAAGCTCTTATGCCAGCTTGTTACGTCTCCTGAAATCGCACTCTGAATCACCCCGGCAGAAATCCACTGTGCTCACTGTCTGCGGGGGATGCTGCTGGGGCAGTTTGGCTTCCAACTGGCATGTCGCAGCTAGGCAGCATTAGTATTCCCCCACCCCAAAAATCAGTGAACAAGTTGTTACGGTTTTCTCTTTGGCAGTCTTGCACTCAGCCACTCTGAAGTTGGTGACCTCTTTCTAATCTACGTAGAGTCTTGAACTGCTAAACTTGTGTAATTTATCATGTTATTGCAGCTGCCCTCTGGGATGTTGTACAGGAATTTTGATTATTTTAATCACAACATCATTTTAATTGGCTTTATGAATGATACTCTTAAAAACTTTAAAATAATTACAGAGCATAATTTACATTTAGAAAATGCACATAGCTCATAATAGTGAATGAATAATACATTTACTTGACCTAAGCTTTTTCAGTTATGGTACACTGATACAGACAGCTTCTAATATCTTGTATACTCTACATTTATTCTTAGAAGAGTGGGTTTTGAGGTTTTTGGGATTTGGGTTGTTTTTTAATGTCAGGTCTCCCTGGAGGCTAAAGATTAAAAGAAAAGACTGAGACACCTCTCTGTAACATAATGAAATGATCTCTTTACCTAAGTCAGACCCACAGGTCTTTAATTAATATGGTAATATATGGTCTTCCCCACATATAAGCTAATTTATTTGTTCCTATATATTTATCAGTGTTTTCTAGTAGAAGATAAGCTGCTAAGACTTTTCTAGTTTGCAGCTTTACTTGAATAGACGTATTTTAGTATCAAGCCCAATAATGAATGCTGGCTTCCTATATTAAAAAATATCATTGAAAATAGGCAGTTGTAGAAAAATAATAGAATAAGAAAAAGCTTTCTATGACTAAATACTATCCTTTTCTGTTGGCATTCTATATGTAATGAGACCAAAGAAAATCAGTAACTTCTCCCATATAAAAACATACTCCATAATTAGCGCTTCCTAATACCCCAAATATGCTTGTGTATACATGCTTGTGATTATTTCACAGTATAAAGCCTGGAGAGCCTGTATTCTAATTTTCAATATTTAAATAATAGAATATTATTCTAATACTTTCTTAGCCTTCTAAGAGTCAGTTGCACCTATGTATAGAATCAAATTAATTATTTAGAATCATGAACAGATTTTATGCCTAAAGCATTGTGAATATTGGTTATGGGAAATTTTCAATTAATCCAAGGAATTTTTTAATAGTCAAAATAAAACCAGATTTTTTTAAACTGAAAATTCTTATTGTAAAATTCATTCTACATGTTCATTCTGTGCATTTCTCTTAAATTGATTTGGGAATAATTGAGTCCACTGCAGTGACTTTAAGGGAAACTTTTATTTGGTAAGCACAAAGTCAGATTTTATTTTCTTTTACAAAATAAATTCTGTCCTAAACTATTAATACATGGGGTATTTATGGAGTTACATAATAATCTGTCCAATTTATTTATTTATTTATTTTTAAAATACATTCTGAGATAAAGTCACAGTTCTAAGAGATTTGGACAGTTAAATTTTAGGTCAAATTGTATTTCAGGAGAAGGCTGAAGGGCAGATCTCTCTCTGCCCATGTATGAAGTGATAATAATTTTGTTGCTCATTTTCTGGCTATGTCATGAGAGTTTTTATCAGACAGGGAGTGTGCTTACTGTACCTGCATAGCAGATTGACACAGTTGCACTTAGCTATGATTATTCAGAGACTATGTTAGAGACACGGTGTAGTTACAATGCCGGTTGCTCTCCAGCACGCTTCCTTGTATTTCAAAGTCATAGTATCTTTGATCTTATCTCTGAGAAATCTGACCTGATGCAACTGTATTGAAATGGAAGCTAACATTTTATATACTAAACTAACTTCACTTAACATGATTGAAGTGGCACTCTTGTATATCCTGCTCTACAACAGTGCAGTACTTCCATGGTAGACAATTAATGATGTTCAGGTTTCATTACCTGAAGAAGAGAAGGCTGCGAGGGGACCTAATAAATGCTTATAAATATCTCAAGGGTGGGTGTCAGGAGGATGGGGCCAAGCTCTTTTCAGTGGTGCCCAGCGACAGGACAAGGGGCAATGGGCACAAACTGGGGCACAGGAAGTTCCGTCTGAACATGAGGAAGAACTTCTTCCCTCTGAGGGTGATGGAGCCCTGGAACAGGCTGCCCAGGGAGGTTGTGGAGTCTCCTTCTCTGGAGATATTCAAGACTCGCCTGGACAAGGTCCTGTGCAGCCTGCTGTAGGTGACCCTGCTTCGGCAGGGGGTTTGGACTAGATGACCCACAGAGGTCCCTTCCAACCCCTACTATTCTGTGATTCTGTGATTCTGTGATTACAGTGGTTCTATTTTCTCCTTATATGAAGTTATATTTGAGATAGTTTTAGTTCTTAATCATTGGATACAGACTCCTTTCCCAATGATACCCCTGACTCCTGCCCCCAACCCTCTTCATATTCTGAAGTTGTGTTTTTTGGTATGTTGATAAAACTAACTGGTAGGAAGTAGGTGTTGCTGTAGCTTAACTGTCAAGACAATGAGAGGACAGGCATGAATTTATATAATCTCTTTTATCTTGATTCTATTATATAGATAAAAATTTGGATACTAATTCTGACATTTCCCGTTTCAGTGTATGTAACATTAATACACCATCGGCCTTCCTATTACATCCATGAGTTCTAATTAGAAAACAATGGATAGGAACAAGTGCGTGTGAAATGTGTTTATTAAAATAGTACATAAAAGCAAATAAATGTGTTTTTTTTATTAATAGCTGCCTCAGCAGTCTTTAATTTAATTTCTGGATAGACTGTGAACAATCTAAAGGTATGTACTACTTCTTCATAGAAGGTCTAAGGTAGATCATAGTCATTATTAACTTTAGTAGGCGTAGTTTGGCCGTCACGTTCTTTGCTTCTTTGTTACCACCTTGTTCAGATTTACCAGAATTAAAATTTATTTGTATTACAGGAATGACTCTGTCCACATATAAAAAGTGAACAGGACGCTGGGATATTAAGACTGGACCAGAACAGTGTACCCATGAGAACATTAGTAGATCTGTTATGACACTTCTTTTCCTGTTAGAGGGGTGTTGTCTATATTTATAGATTACATCTCCCAAATGGATATATCTGTTCTGAGACAGATGGGAGAGTGGGCACTCTGTACCAGCTGTAGGGAGACAGGCATTAAGCAGCCACAGCTTGGCTCCACTGTTATCAGCCCACCCTGCCTCCCCTTAGAAGAAGTTGCCCTTCTTAACCATATACTTATGATTGCTAGCTGTGGCATATAGTTGTTTTTCTCAAAGTCACTTTTTCACTTTTATTGTTAAGCATTTGTCATAGATGACCATCGTTCATACATGTTCACACCAGTAGGTATAACTGGATGTTAAAAATAATATATTAAATAAGGTTAAAGATGCAATACAGAATTCAGTGATGCCTGTGTACAAAGCTACAGCAGGATACAGTATCATTTTAGAGTAGAGTATAACCTTTAGTTAATACCATTCATAATACACATGAAGTGCTAATTTTTTTAATTATATTTAGATGCTGTTTTTAATACCTTCATATTGTATATATATAAAGATATTCAGCACCAAAGTTGTGTTCTTCAAGTAACATTTTTTTACTTCAATAACACATAGGGACTATAGTAGTGACTTCTGTACAAAGGTAATTTCTTTGCTTTCTGCTAAGGAGGTGGAAATTGCACCAAAATGTGGGAGTGTACAAAAATGTCCCTTTGCAATTTTAAGTAACAGTGTAAGCATGTTTTAAGTTAAGTACTGTGCCTCCAAGCTACACATCTATCTGCCTGATCAGGTAGCCTGCAAAATGTTCTCTTAAATCCACCATTGTAATGTGTTGCATATCTTCCACTGCTTCCTCGGCAAGCAATTAAACAATGCTTAGGGAAGGGGGATGTATAGGGACTCATAGTGTATGTATTAAGTCAATCATCCATCCTATTCCACTTGCAGTATTTGTTTTTCCGCAAGAAAAACTTCTGAGTCCTAGGTGTGTCACTGGACTTATGAAATACTGTAGTAGTGGTAAAATTTCTTCTTTAACACATTTCTTAAATGAAGCATCTCAGAATTTCCTGCACAAATATATCCCCTTTCCTGCACAGCATGTGCTTAATGCTAAATTTAGGAAATTGGTGCTCAGTATAACTATCAGCTTTGCTATTGTGAATTTGTGTGTCATCTGCTTAAAGTTCCCTCTGCTAAACACAGCGTAGGAACGTGTTTAGCACTCGGTCTCTCAGAGTCCCCTGATGAATACAGATGCCAACCTCTTTTGTGAGGAAAAAAAATTGTTTAGTTTTAATAATTGCAAAGAGTGCTTTAAAGTATAACAATGTTTGCAGGAAGTGAGAAGCAATAACTAAGATGACAGGAATGATTCCATTAATCCAGATACGTCCTAAATTTCCCTGGAAGACCTCTGCCAAAGGTATCCCAGTCCTCATCATTGTCAGTAGCTCATTATGGTTTCAGTCAGAGTATTTATTTGATAAGGGAACTGGAGCATGAATCATCTTCACTTTGAAATGGACTTTAACTGGCCTCGTAGTGCAGCGAAAGTCAAGGACAGATTAAAAAAACCTTGTGATGCTTCTTGGAAGCTTTTTCATGCATTCCTGAAAGCCAGTTTAGACATCATGTGCTGAGTGTGGTACTGGAGTTAGTAGGACTTTGCTGTAATGAGGCACTTTTGGAATAGGTTCTTGAACAAAGTTGATTTCCTTCTTGCCAAAGAAAATCCAATAGATAGAAGCAGGTAAAAACAGCCCTAGGAATTTGTTGGCAACAGTAAAAAGGGCAACAATGATAAGGAAGCTAGCAGCAGAGGTGGGAAACGAATAAAAGAACCAAGTTCTGGTCTGTAACTCCCAGTGGCAGTGTATACCCCCATCATACATTGTCATGGCTACTAGGTAGCTAGCACCCTGGTAAACTTAGCATTCCTCTGAGACTCCAGACAATTGACAAGTCCTTCAGGCCCGCTTGAGCTGGCATGTTCTGGCCAACTTCTAATCTTACATGTGATATGATGAATGGAAAACCAAATAAATTTGTTATTGCATGCACTTATTGTATAATTGAGTGCAACAACTGAACTCAGAGAATCTCAGTTATGTCAAAGAGCAGTGTTCTGCCCACTTTGTAATCACTGAGAGTTTTCGCTGTTCTAGGCTAACCTGGGACTGCAGCAGAAGGAGACTGTGAGTGTGCAACCTTACTCTGGTTCTAAGATCACCTTAATTTGGCTTTAAATAGGAAGGAACAAGGTCTCTTTTTTGCTCGTCCATGATGTGTTTGTGCATGTAATGTGCAGAAACTTCCACATAAATATTGCAGGCTTTCTGTGTGTGCCAGCTATGGCCCTTACTCGCAAAGCACAATAGCCAGGCTTTCTGTGCCACAACGTCTCTGTTACTACAATAGTTGACACTCCATGGTGGTATGAATCTGCAGATGACATGCAAAGTTTAAAGCTGGATGCTACTTTGGAGTCCATATGACGGAAAAATTAGCATAAATGGCATTCATTCTGTTTCAAGAGCTGGTGATGGGTGTGGTGGTGATGTCAACAAGTGATTGGTAAGTGTTCCAGAGGTAGAATTATATTGTCTGAGATTTGGTCTGATGTGGAATGTATCAAGTCGAGTGTTTAGTGCTCAGATTCTGCTGTTTGGCAAAGGTCAGATGATAACACCCTGGAAAACCAAAAAGGCAAATAACGTCTGTGAGGAAAATTATATAAGTAATAGCAAATAAAGCCCTTCTAGCTTCACAGTTTAGATACAACAGAGTTCCATGGACATCAATAGTATATCCGAGTGAGCACCCCTGAAATAAAAGCAGTTTAAGTCAATAAAATAAAATAACTGATTGTAATCTGCTATTAAATAAAAATTGTTTACTCAACCCCCTTTTGAACACTGATTTACAGTGGTTATTTTCTTTTTCTTTTCCCGTTAGTATTTCTAATTACCTGTATCTTCTAGTTAATAAAACTGATTACATCTAAAAAAAATTACATATTTAAAGAATAACTTCCGCTCTTGTTGAAACAAGAGGAAACATTCAGTCTGAGAATAAATTCTGCAAACAATGCAAAAATAGGATTAGCTACTTTTACATCATTATTTCCTCCAGATCTCCAAATCATTAGTATCAAGGATGTTCCATGTGGAGAAGGGAGCAAGAGAAGTGCAATACAGCTCCCTCAAAGGGGAATATTATGGGGAAACTAATGCAAAGAGAATAATGGAGTCCTAAAAATAGACTCAGTCTTCTAATGTCCTGTTATGATCATAACTTTCTAACTATGTTGTCAGGCACCTGATACTGAGAGATCAAAAGATTAGACAAAAGGCTTTGTATGTTAAAAACATACAAATGGCACTGAATCCTTGCACATTTATAATTCGAGGAGTATTACTTCATATTCCTGAGGGAGGAAACTCGCGTCAATACACACCTATTTAAGCAGAAGGATAAAGGGAAATTCTTCATTTGCAGCTGGAGGAAGTGAAAGGGACAGTGAGGACCAAATCATTAGCTAAATTTGGCCTCTTGCTCTCACAGTGTTACAGTCATTTTATTTTTATAGTTATAATTGAACATCATCTTGAAGCATCTCTTCTCTATGAAGGAGCTGTGTATAAACAGCACCTTCTCACTCCACTGATCTGTATCTTGCACACATTCTGAGTCATGCACGTGCACTTCAGGGACAACTATTTTTTCTCTGTTTTTCTCTCCTCTGTAGAATTCTAATATCAACAGCACTCTAAGGAAGGGAGGTGCAATATATTCTACCCAGCGTAACATCACCATTAGCACTGACTCCATTCTAACTCCAAAATATTAATTGTTCACGGTGACCAAGATAAAAATCACCATTTCTGACTTTCAGATTCTGCTGTCAAACTGTATACAGTGGATTTCTCTATGCCTTTTAACTGAAGTATGTTTTTCATACTTGAATTATTTTTTCATTGCTTTTTAATAGTAATCACAATATCAACTATTGTACCTTTAGTGGAGAAATTTTTTTATACTTTCCTTTTTGTTTTTCAGAATAAGTGCAGAGAAAAAGCCCCAATCCATCTTTTATTTTGAAGAGTACAATTTTAAGTATCTTCATCATCTTTGCCCTTTTATTGGCAAAATAGTTCTTGACGATTTGTTCTTTAAGCAGTTTTCATAAAAAGTACACAAGATATAAGTATATAAAGCTTTAAAGGTTTGTTGCCACACATATGTACATACTCAGTACAATTTAACTGATATGAGTAGATTTCAATATTTACAGACTTTCATACAAGGTTTAAGTTATTTTTGTAGTGCATGCAGTTCCATGTCGTTGGTCTTCAGAAATTCTAAAGAAATCTTTAGAAAGACCACTATTGGAGAAGTTTCGTAGTCAAATGCAAAAATTCAAAAGGAACCACTAACCTGAAAATGTTTTGTGTTTACTTTTCCAACTGCATGCTGATTTACAAGAATACCTGAGAGAGAACTGAATATGCAGCTTGTTTCTTACTTTGATGCTTTAATGCTTGTGCCTTAATACCAAAATAAAAATGGATTAGAAGTTAAACCACGGAAGGATTTTCCTTGGGAATTCCTGTAACTATGTTCCTATTTACTGACTTATTTCTGTGTTTAAATGAAATAGAGATATAAAACTGCATCATTAGTAGCTTATTGTCGGGGCGATCGGCTAAGTCCTGCCCCGAGGGTCGCGAACCTGGAGAAGCGGCGGAAGAATGCAGCCGACTCAATGTGAGTGATAAGCAAGCTTCGTTTATTACAGTTTGGTTACACAATTTATAGAGTGATTAATTAGCTACTACATATTGCAAAGTTAGAGCTCATTATTGGCTAGCCAGCTAATTGTCAACTCCGCCCATACTCCCTCATTCTTCTCCAGCTGCAACCTGTTTTTCACATTCTTGCTAACCGCAGAGTTGATTTGTTAAATTCCTTGTTCTGTCAAGGACATGCTAAGCTTAAAATGGATTTTCTACAACAAGCAATTCGGTCGAGCCTTGCCATCCCCCCACAGCTTATCCCTTCAAAATCTGGTGGAATTGAAAGACTTAAATGGTTACAAAAGGAGAATGGCTGGGAAATAGATTGTTATTAAATATAAAATCTAAATCTATGTCATTTTGTTCTAAACATAAGATGGTTAAGTAGGCTTCCAGTAGCACTATTCAATTAAAAATGGCTTATATCCCATAGTTCTGCTATTAAAGTCTGTCTGTTTGACATAATTCCACAATAAAATTGTTCTGTTAAAAATTCTTGTAACAGCATATGGACAGAGTGTTTTGTTAGTAAAGCAGATACACAAAGAAATCTAATATGTGCTTAAGAAGATACCCTTTTAGCAATATAAAGACTTAACCTATATTTATAGCTAGGATTTGCATGAGGGTTTATTCACTGAGATAGTAGTGGCCACCATCATGCCACACATGATTTTTCTTTTTTTTGTTGGTGTATTCAAATAAGAAAAACCAAAACCAGCACAATGAAGATTATGTCAGAAATACCCTTTCAATTTGTATATATGTATATTTATATATGTGTGTGTATATGTAAAACCCAAAATCAAACAAAGACTGTGAACAAATACTATGAATGCTTTCTTACAAATTCAGCACACTGCCAGCTGTCAAAAAGTCTTTAGTCTGAAGTATGTTTCCCAGTACCGCTCTAAAAAAAATCTGAATAGCAAGCGACGTGGTTTTTGAAAGTGTCTGAGCTGCCTAAACATCTGATAGCATAAAGTTGTCAAACAAGGTGACATTCTTGAAGCTTGCGCAAAGGGGATACAGAGAAGTGGTCACAGGACATGTGACATTTGTATGTTGATTCCCCTTGACTTGAATGTTGGATGTTCCTGTGGGCCCCAGTCAAGTATTTGTTTGTGCTGTGCTAGGTATTGGACACAAAGTGTGTACAACCGAAAAGCGTATGCAAGTTAGGTTAGATGACTTATTGTGGAGTTAGTTAACACGACATCCTTAGGAAAGGCAACAGGCAGTACAAACAGCATAATGGGAAGTGGGCAGGGTACGCCACCTTTCAGGCCATTGGTAAATGACTTTTAGAGGTTACAAGAGAACATGAAGTGCAAGGAGTACCAACACGTAAGAGCTGTGAGTCTAAGTTGGAGACTTCTCAGGTGTTCAAGTTGTTCGTGGTCAGAATGATTTACAGTATTTGAGGAAAAGATCGATTGATACACGACAGAACACCAGATTAGAAATGAGAAAAAAGGTTAGGAATATTTCAACAAAAACATGCACAATGCAACAAAGACATAGCTACCTAATTCCCTCTATCTTAGCAAAATAAAATTACCATTTTGATGATAGTTCTCTGTTCATGTAGACCTGGTGCAGTGAAATTTTGAACATAATATTTTGGGTTTAATGTATAAAATAAAGTAGAATACAAGCTTTAGTTTACATTATTTATGAGTTTTTTGTTTAGATTGGTTATGAGTTCTTCTGGGCTTTGTATATGAGCCTGGAGAAGGTACTAGATATGATGGGTATAGTATAGGCATGATATATATATAATGTAGCCAATATTTTTATTTTTTATACTGGAGAAATAGAGAAACACTCGTAGAACCCATGCTTCTTACAATGTTTTTTTCCTTCGTAAAAATCATTTTGTTTTGTGCTGTGAAGTAAAACGACACCATTCAGTATATATTTTCAGGTTTAACCTATTTGTGCAAAGGCTGCCGTTCAATACATTTTGATTTGCCCATACAAAGGACTGTTCCTCTTTTTGCACCTGTCCAAACTCATTCTTCAGCTTTGCAGTTCTTTAACTCCTGCAGAAATGCAGAAGTGAGCCTTTCTAAAACGGGCAGTTGGATAGCAGTAATCAGCCATCTTCAGAAATGCTGCCTGCTGCTCTGCTTCTGCCTCATGATTTTACAGATCACTAAAGCTGCAGGACCCTTCTTAATCCATCCGTGTCAGCTTTAATTTTTAAGGTTTTATTACAATGTTATACCTCATGTAAAGACCTTGAACTAACTACAATATTTGTAAAGAACATTTTTATACATTTATGATTGTGACATATAACAGTTTTACTTTTCAAAAATATTGCATCTGTTTTTAACATCAGGACTGTTACGCACTCTATGTAGTATACACACTCTTCAATCTTGGTGATACTACTTAGAAAGGCTAATTAAGGGTGAGGTCCCATTGTTCCAGGAGGGGTAAAAATGTATGTGGCTAGAAAGAGCGCACAGTGTAACACTTTGACACACCAAATTCAGGAAAGGCTGGAACAGAGGTGTAAAATCAGAAAAACTGCATAAGACATGTAATGCTTGTTGTACTTGCAAATAGTATCTACAGACTTCCAGGTTTTTAAGGCATTTTACATGTTTGACAGTTGGGATTTATCAGCAGTGGATGTCTGTTTCTAGAACTATAATTTGTACTCTAAAAGCTCAATACTCAATAGTAATTTAGGAAAGATAAAATTCTATTACTCAGCAGTGACAGAAGCATGTAGTTCAGAAGATGAAGAATAATGAAAGTTTTAAATGAAGAATTCAAAATTATAATAAAACATGAGCAGGTGAAGATGAGACACTTCATTCCCATCCACCGCACGTTAGAATCTAGTCATCACTCCATGTTCCATTCAAAGTATAAGTGGGTTTTGCCATGTGAGTTCTTTTGTCTAGTGTCAGGAAGTGGCGTGGAAAAAAGTATACATGCAGATTTGTCGGTATCACAAAGGGATATCTGATTTTTTTTCAGTCTGAGTTCACTTGTAAGAAAGTGATTTTATTGTTTTAAACCAACACATCCTCCTAAGCGTGGCTTCAGACTGCTGGAGTACTGAATACAGCACAGTATCCTCATGTGTTTGGAAAAGTATCAGATCCAAACGAAACACGGGGTTGTTTTTGATCACCTTGTTCTGGCAGCTTTAAAAGTTTTGGAGGTCTAGAAATGATAGTGTATTGTTAACTCCACTGAAGCATATGTATTGGTTACAGTTCTTGGGATGATAGTCTCGTAAAAAAAAAAAAAGGTGAGCTGCCAGTAGTGCTGATTGTTCTGACAGCAAGATGTCTGTCTATTAAATAAATCTTGGGCACTAAAAGACTATGAAATCAACCATTTGGAAGGTATTTGTTAATGGCTTTTCATTTGCCCTGATGGAACAGCAGCAGTGAATATATCTGTTCTACCTCCATTTGGTTGCAATAATGTGTTGAGCAAAAATATGTGCTTGTGATGGCTTCAGATGTTAAGGGTTATGCTTTTATTCATCCAGTTATTTTGGATATTTCACAAAGCTCTATTCTGGAAATTTTGGAGACAGGTTAAATATTTTTTATCTGAAATTTCCTTAAAATGATCCCCAGCCATTGAAAGATTTTGAGAACATCTCTTGTGGTTTCTGTTGACCTAAAGCTGGAAGTCAGGCTTCAGAAAACATTTACAAGAGCAATCTTAAAAGATACTTATCAAGAAGTAAAAATTGCAGTTTCTTATATGATCAGAAATAGATAAAAATCTGAGACAGAAGCTCTGATAACAGGTCATTCATAATATTCCTGAAGCTACTAAGAGTTTCTTGTTTCACTTCTACAGCACTGGTGAATTTGCTGTTACTGATCTTGAATGTGAAAAATGAGTGAGCTTCATTTATGTTTTTTTCCATTTAGTTTGCATTTCTGTTGATACAACAGACAAATCTGTTAGGTCATGTTGTTCTTTTGGTTTCTCAATATGCATACAGTCATGTTAAAAGGAAAATCTTGGAAGCCTTAAAGCCAGTTTTTTGGTGTATGTTCAAAGTGTTACAGGGAGCTCTTCGTAAGTAAGCCTTCCACAGTTTTGAGAAGTTGTAGTCTGCGTCTTCCTCTTATACTGAAGTTCAGGTCCTCAGATCACATACTTTGAAGTAGCTGGCTTGATTGTCTTACCTGTATTTTGAATTGAGCACATTTGATCAGCTTTCACACGTGGATGGCATGGTTTTGTTCTACATAGCATGCAAGGATTAGTGTTCATATTCTGTATGACTTCAAGTTCAGCAGAACTGGTTCAGAGCAATAGATTCTTTTATTCTTCTTCTGACAGCTGTAGGGATCATTTCTCATCTAGAGCAATATGTGCAAACAGAACATTAATTTGCAACAGATAATGCTATCATTACTGAAATTAAATGGTTAAAACTGAAGACGTACTTAAATATAAGCCTACATATATAGGTGAAAACCACCATTCCATTTGATTTCGCATTGGATTAGTCAATAGTATTTATACTAATAATCTCAGTGATAATATGCGTTGTAGTATGATTTAGTGTGAAATAGTATGATGTAGTGTGAAATATAACCCTAAGAAATAATGCTGGAAACCTGATAAGGCAAATGTTTAAAATCTAAGGATTTCATGTAATGTGCTTGCAGTGCTGACATTTTGTTTAAAAGCTTTACTTAGGAATGTCTGCCTACATTTTTTTAAATGCAAGTTTCTGTCTCTTAGTTTTGAAGGTTGTAATAAGAGTCAACAGAGTCATCAGAGATCTTAGGAACAACTAACATGAGGTGTGAACCATTTCATCTTCTCTTTTGGAGCCTCCTGAGTTTATACAGCTCACTGCAGTCCCGAAAGAACTAACACCTCAGCAGAGCATGGTGCAGAGCAGCCTAGAAATGTCTGCTTTGTATCCAAAAACAGGGTGTTAATTTGTTGTTGTTCCTGGGTTACTGAGTGCTCCTCCTTCACAGGCACTCTGTCCCACTGGTATGGCTATGATGCTTCCCTTTCTGGGGTTAGGTCTTTCAGGACAAACTCAGGGGTCTTCTGTTGCACAGCATAGCTGTGCTAACAGACTCTCTTCTTTGCACCGTAGATTTTTAAAAGGTTCCGGTTTGCTTAAAAGTCCTTTTTTCTTTTTTTTTTGGTTGCTGGCGTAGTTTGTTTAGTTTCTGTGTCTGGTTGGTACAGTCTGGGCTGGGCTTCTTTGTAACTCTTAATTTTTTCCTATGCTTATAAGGAATAAGTCATAAAATGTAATTTTTGTTCCATGTGCAAGTCACACATACATCCAGAGAGCAGGGGGCTTCAGATGAGCACACTGCAGAAGTGTAGTCAGCCTGGAGAGCTGGGTAGCACCTGAAGCTTGGGGACTGCTGGCACTAGCTACAGATACAAGCCTTTACTGGTACATACTATTGCCAGGCTACCTAGTGATAAAAGCAGATCAAAACTTAGCAATTCCTCTCTAAAGCCTGCTGATGAATACTACTATATGTGAGCAGGGTATCGTTTTTCTGCTATGAGAGTTAACAAAACTTCAGGAATTTGTAAACACTGTGAAAGAAAAATTAGCTGTCCCATCTGCTTTCCTCTGACTAACATTTCTTCCATCACTTGTTTAACACTAAGCCTCTTTGATGGAATTAAAAATAGATCGCTACAGAGGAGCCCACATCTATTCATTGACACTCAGTCTTTGAAACTTAGAACCATAAAATCACTGGAGTAACAGACCCAACCAGGCATATCTGTAAAAGCCAGATTTTCATTAAATGCCCCAGTAGCATTGTTTCTGTATCTCATCCTCTTGGGAAGATTCTGTTGGGAAATTCAAATAGAAAAAAGGGTTAATTTTAATTCCTCAGGATGGTGAAAGGCAGAGGGTTGCATTTAATCTGGCTTTCATACCAGCCTGTCACTGCAGTATCTGATCACCTCAGAATCACTGTTATAGTGACAGTGAATAATTTATCTTGAATAATTGATCTTCTGTTCAGCAGCATGATACAAAAGTGTAAGAGGATAACCATTCTGCTTGAGCTTGTCACAGCCTAAAGGGTTACCTGGCCTGTGGGTGTGTAGAGATCGCAACTCTGGGTTCGCAGGACACGGAGGCTTTATCCTTTAAATCTCTACTTTATTACAGATTATGACAAATACCACAAAAGTCACCACCTATGATTAATAAAGCAAATATATATATATATCAAGCTATTATAAATTATCAGCAATTAATAGTATAGGAGTGATCAATAGTAGCAACAATCAATAACAGCAGCACCCAATAACAACAGCAATCAAGTACATATATAATATTATAGATTACTAGAATCTTAGAACTAGTGAAGCAAACTTACCAATAATATAACAGCAAATACGACAGATTACTTACATGTATATGTATGGTACCAAGCACATTAAACAGATTCGTGGAGGGGCCAACCCATCCCAGAGGGAAGGACCAACCCATCCCAGAAGGGGACCCAACCATCCCAGAAGTGGGAGGACAAAATGAACTGACCTGAATTTTTTTCTCCAAAACTGTTTTCCAGTTCTTGCAGTTAGAGCAGCCAGTGGCAGTTACTGATTCTTACTTTCTCAGGAAGTTTTCCACTTTTTACAGACTACTTTTCACGCTTTCAGACAAGAAGTTGCCATTGCAGTTCATTGGGTTTGTGCTTATCGATGGTATCTCAGGATGTCTCTGGTTTCCACGTACCCAGCTGTACTTCAAAGATGCCAGCTGTGCTTTGCAGGGATGCTTCTGGTTCGCAGGCCTAGTTCCCAGGCTGACAGCTCCCAGGCTGGCAGGCAAGTTCTCTGTCAGTATTTCAGCAGACATTTTCTCCTATTCAGTAATCTTCCCTTATAACCGGGTCGCTTTTATGGCTGCTCACGTTGGGAATTTTTCTGTTACTAAGAACTTTGTTGGAAAAAAGTGAGGTAATTTGGTTACAAAGCTGATCGTTTACATAGGTGATTTAAATAGACTAAGAATGCTTAGGTGTTTGGTAGCTGTGACGTTGATCCAGGATCAGACATTAAATGCAAGCAGCCTTTAGATCCCTTCTGTGTTTGGGAAGATTTGCCTCCATTCCTGCTGTCTTCTGGAAGAGGGTGCAGCAGCCAGGCTGTCCCCTGACCTGTGCTGATCTCTGGCTTGGCCAAGCTGTGACATGCAAACCGTCAACAACTGAGTAGGGCAGGGATAAAAATCCCAGTGTGCCGTTACTGTGGGAAGTGCCCCAACTGGTCTGAAAGCCATTTTCTCTTCTGGAGGAGTTAAACGTATGTAAAGGGGAATAACTCTGATGGGAGAAATTAACAGGCGGGCGGTCTTTGCATATTTTGTGAACGTAGTCCTGCAGAGGTTTACCTGAGCGGTAGCAGACTTTGCATCATATCCATGTTCTGAAAATGGTAGGGACTAAATCTGACATGAGTGTCCTCTCTATCAAGTGAGTCTCTTAGCTACACTGTCCGTTGACATGGGCGTCTCTGTCTTGGAAATGCTCTTAGTAATTAAGACAGGAGCAAAGAAATACTCTTGCAGGGTGACAGTGGAGGACAGGAGATAGGCACCTTTAGTGCCTGAGTGCTAATCAAACTCCCACTGGAAGGTCACATATGTAATCTTTTTCTTTTTTTTTTTTTAAATAACAGTATAGTAGTTCCTAATAGAGGATTTCAAGTGTATCGAAACTGAGACAGCTGGATGAGTAAAACCATAAAGCAGTTAAAATTGCATCGAAAGAGGCAGCGCTGTTCTTAAAAAGAGTAGGATTCTGAGCTAGAAAAGATCGTACTTCCATTAAGTAAGGTTACATGATGCTCATAGCTAAAACTACCAAGTGAATGCACTTCTTGATATAATGTATGTATCTTTGTTCCACAACAAATGTAGTGTTAATGATTAAAACTGCCACACTTCTGACTCATGTATTATTAACCGTGTCTTCTGCCAGTGTTAATCATGCATTATTTTGATGCACAGCAGTGCATATGCCAAGCCATTGTCTGGAGAGAGTATTAGTTAATATACATATGGTGAAATTCTTCATAGGTTTGCTTTTTGATATTGTTTGAAAGATAATATACTGTGTTTATTTAGTCAATTGCAATATTAAATTGCAATATAAAGTATTGAATAAATGTCATCTTTTTGGTAACCATTTTTTCCTGAGCTTATTTCCTGTGACTACTGCTACAATTTTAAGTACGTTTCTGACTCAAAAAATTGTAGTGTCCCACTTAATTAATGTCATGCACCAAAGTGCAAGCAAAAAATAAATGGAAAAGAACTCAGGAATTAATCACACTTTTAAGTCTCATGTGTGTATGGATGGACAAATGGATAGATGGATGTGACAAAAAACTCACAAGTGTATCCTAACAAAAAACCTTATCCATATACACAAAAATTATAATGATTAGAGAAATACACCTTAAAATCAGTAAAGTTATTACTAAATGAAGGTATTTCTGATTTACATAAGATGCTTCATTGCACTAAGCCCTTTGCTTTGATGCCAATAAGACCGGTTCCAGGAGTGAGCTTTTTGCAGCATTCAGGCCTGTACAGAACTGTCACCCCTTGAGATGTTTTCTTATAGTCAAAGGCAACTCTTTCGGGAAACACTTGCGCACATGAGTTTTGCAATGTGTCTGTCCTGTGCCCAACCAGAACTCCTTCTGGCTTTCCACTTTTGGGAACATTACCCTGTGTGTCTCCCCAAGGGGTGGACTTTGCAGCTGTTCATCAGTTACCAACAGAAACTGCAAGAGAATTATTTCTGTTTCCTATCCTCCTTCCCCTTACCAAATGCATGAGCTGTTTTCACTCCTTTAAGATACTCCTTTGAAGACATTCCTGTGAGTTAGCCTAACCAAGACAACTATTCATGTACACTGTTAACTGATGGTATGTGCGAGGTAGTGCAACTTAGTTTAGACTACAGTGAAAATAAAAAGTTGCTTGAATCATTTGAAGTTCTACCAAGTCAAATTACTTTGCATTTTGCACAGGCCAAGAGCAGGCAGTCAATCTGCAGTGCATCTTTTGGTAAATTTACTGTCATCTGCATATTTGCAATTATAATGCTTTCTGCAGTGTCTGAATACCTATGAGATGTATTTCCTTTTATGTTTTATGTCGAATTGTGATATTGCAGATTACATTAAATTTAGCCTTTTAACTCTTATTTGCAACTGAAATACAGAACATCTTTGAGGGAAGGATTTAATACTGAGGAAAATTAGTTTCTTTCTGAATGTTCCCAAGCTGGAATAAGTTTGCTACAGTTAAAATCCGTAACACTGTTAGGAATGTGGTGTGCTTTATATTTTGTAGAAAATGTTGCTGTTGCCATTCCTCAGGAGTCTGATTGTATAGACATTCTCTCAATCTCTGAATGCATCCTGTACAAATAGTTAGCAACTGGTTTGTATTTTGCTTGAAGTAGGAACTCAGCTCAACTTCCCCCTGACAGAGACATTGTAATCTTCAGTGCCAACCAGAAAATCCAATGTATTTGGCACCTGTTAATGTCTTCCTTTCCTGTGCATGCCTGTGGGCAGTGATGATGGAGCAATGATGAGGAAGCAGCTTTTCAAAGCAGCAAAGTATTGTGTTTTGCCAAGAAAATTTGAATTAAATAACCAAATGCCTTGTATATGCTTGGCATTGCTTAGGAAGAAAGACTGGTGGCTTTTTGGCCAAGAGGACTGTGCTGTATTGAAACTATCTAACTTTAAGCAATTCACTCAGATGTTAAGAATCACCTCAGACAGTACCTGCTTTTCTCACTCACAGGTCAGGAATCTTGAGCTTTTAACTTGAAGTACTCTGAATTACATTTAATTTAGATGAGATGTACGAATAATTAAATTTTAGCTTTCTGGGCACAGATTCTGGATCATGAGTGCTCTTTATTGACCTGTTCTCTCTCCATTTCTTCTCCGTAGGACTGGTCTTTTAACTGATCAGGGTATTTTGATCTGCCCTTTCCCAACTGTTAGAAAACTTGCCTTACTACCAAAGCTGGCTGTGTGTTTTATGGGGAATCATCTTCTGGGGGCTATTCATATCTTTCTTTTCCCTTTCTAGCTAACAAAATATCTCTGTTTCACAGACTAGATTCTGTATTTTTTATATATGCATTTATCTATATCTGCAGTTATGATGTACTCAAAAAGATTATTTTTGTCTGGATCTCCAGCCTTTCATGTTGCTGTGTGGGTGAGTCTGAGAAAAAATATAGTCAATATTTATCCAGTGATGCTTTGATGCTAATTCTTTGGCTGTTTGAGTAAGTGTTGCCAGGGTAATGTTTTACTCTTTTTATAATATTCTTTTCACTGTATTCAGTGAAGAGTATGCTCTTGAATTTAGTATTTTAAGTTGTGCTATAGTCTCAGTTTTGTATGGATGTGATAATTATTTTTAGAGTTTAAAATCCTGGTGCTTAGGCAGGTAGAATAGCTGTATGCAGAGCAGCAAGATTGTAGGTATCAGGATCATAGGTATCAGGAAACCTTTTCTTCCCTGGACCATTCCTTGGTTGCTGCTGCAGTATCAGGGACTACTAGCACCATAGCGAAGGAAAACGAGCTCGTGGACATGCCTTGCTCACTTTCCTCAAGTCTCCTGGCGTACATGCAATTTAAGCACCTTTCTCATTATTTTCAACGGATTTTCAACATCTGTTTCTGTTCTTTTTCATTAAAAGGCTCTTCCGATGTCTTCTGTTAGGAAATTTAGTCTGATTTATGCTTCAGGGAGCTGAAGGGAATATTACATGTGGAGAAAATAAACTACTTAAAGAAAAGTTCCCAAAGCTTACTTTTTTCTTGGAGCATTTTAGATTTGAGCTTTCAGTCCGTGCGGTCTTCAGATATAAACCAGTATCAAAAATGACAGTTGAGAGAGAAATTTAAAAAGCTTTTGTGAGTAAACATGCTGTTTTAATACATAAAGACACACAATCCTCAGTCTGCTTGTCTTCACCAGCAAAGTTTCATACTTAATTTAAATAAAAATTTTTTCAGCTCTTCCCTTTACAATTAGAATTTAATTTCATTTTTTAATGTGCTCTTCTTAATAATGCTTTTCACTAAGGCTTTTGTGGAAAAACTGGGTAATCTCCCTCTCCTCCCTAGCCAAGTCATCAAATGTAGAAATCTACATTTGAGCTATAGTTAGTGGAGAGGAATAACCAGTCTTATGTACAATTCATCCTAAAATAGATCCTGACATAGGTGAGATGAATTTTGTTGTTATTTTACTGGCATGGGCTTTTTGGGTTTGGGGTTTTTCAATTCCTTAAACTCCTTGGATGAACACATTATTTCCCTGCCGTGGTGCAATACAAGAGGTGAACCTATATGCTAATGCAAATAATGTTTTGTTTTCTATCACATAGATAGAATACACTACTTTTCAGATTCTTTCAGGAGGAAATACTAAAAAAAAAGAGGCTTCTGTTTTGCCTCTTCCTCACTCACAGCTTCTTTGTTATTTTCAGTGGAAGTGCCTCCACCTCCTCTCCACTGATATCCTCCACCTCTGGGCTGTCTTTCCAAGGTGTAATGTCACTGCCTGTATCTGCCACTGGCTTTTTCAAGTGACATTAATGTGAAGCTGAACTGATTTCTGACATCTGGCTGTTGCCCAAAGGGTTATGAGCAGCTGAGAAAAAGACCAAGGTCTTCTTAATTTGCCTTTGCTGCTGCTGGGCAGCATCATAAGCAGCCTCAGTTCCTGAAACTCTGTGTAAAGCATGAATGTATCACTGCACTGCTGTAGGTTTGTTTGATATTTGGATGTCTTTTGGTATCTCAAAGGACTGGGGTGGGCGGGTGTCTTTAAATGAAAAGAAAAATACTGCTGCTGAAGTCTGTGACTTAAGCTTCTATACTCACCAGGAAAAGCAAATAAAGCAAAACCAACAAAGTGCATCCAACCAATGTACATGTATCCCAAGCATACATTGTTTATACACACATATACCCTTCTGCCTTTTTTCGGAGAAGAAAAATTCTCAGAACTATACCTGCACAGTGCCTAGCAAACACGGTGGCAAGTTATAATATAAATTACTTTAAGTAATAATTTCTGTAAGACAGCAGGAATGCATGTGATGGCCCTAACCTATTCAGGACCAGCAGAATGTTGTACAGACAAGGAGAGAGAGCGAGCCAGATTGCTTGGAAGCTGGCCCAACAGGGTAGCATTAAATCCCCCAGGAATTAGCACTATCATATGCCTGTCCCACTTGTATCTTCAAGAGCAAGCTGTATTTTTTAAGCAATGCCTTCTCTAGAAGGATAAACATTTAAAACAAACAACCAAACTAAGAACAGTTCTACCAAAATACTTTGCAGACTGCAGATATCTATGTATCTGTACATGTTTTTCTCTGAGGGGACAGACTGAGAAAAATCAGTGTGCAACAGTGTTAGGCATATTTACTGGGCTTGTAGAATGAGGTTACAGTTATAAAAGTGGTATTTAACTTGTATAAAAATAGAAAATAGAATATGAAATTATTGTCATGGCGTCTAGGATTTACACTGATAATCTCAGCAGAACTGTTGTTGCTGGAATTAGAATTGGCAGAGCTTTAATCAAAAAACCTCCTTCCTCTTGAGTCATCAGGCAAGAGAGAGTGGTTTTATGTACTTTTTAGTTTCCCCTTTAGCTTTCTTCAACTCTATAGTTTTAAAAACATAGATTTTTCTATTCTCCAAAGAAAGAGCAGAAATAATTTCTCTTAATCACTATGTAGCCAAATGCCAAAGGGGAAATCATCATAAGTGAAAAGAGGCACTTTCTTTGTTGTGAATACCTTTCTAAAATGTATTTAAACTAAAGGGGCGGGGAGGTGGTGGGAGAAAGTATATGTTCTTTAAAATCCTTTTCATATCGTCTTTTCTCAGATAATGTTCAACAATGTCTATCTTAGTAGAAATTACCAATGGTGTGATTAGATCTAACATTGAAGCTTGTTGTCTGAGAGGCTTGTAACTGTACGTTTCAAAGCTATACCAAGACAACTTTCAGTTACACACTCAATTTGTGCAAGTTTATTATATTTTACTGTGCATTCATGTCCTTCATACTTAAAATTTCATGAACCATCCAAGTAGTGTTAAATGTGGCCTTTCCTGTATCCCCCATTCCTGAGCTGTGTAGCAGAGTCTGGGGTAGAGGGCGCAGAGTGAAAGTCAGCCTCACCCTCTGTTTGTCCCAGATAGACTTGTATTTAAGACTGTTTTGAAGGACCAGTTTACAGTTGGTCAAAATAGTTCAGTCTATATTCTGATGATTTGGCTTGGTGAGGATATTTGAACTGATTAGGCAGAGCACAAATTCTTTTATGTGTATGTATGTGCAGTTAAATGATTAATGTGTTAAGTGCCTTTGATAAGTACCCTGTCTAACTTTCATAAGTAAATACAGAAGCCAGAAATAGCAAAACACAACTCTTAAGATGCAGTTAGCTTGCCCTCAATGTTGATGTTTGAGAATTTATAGTGGTGGGAATTTTTTTTATGATTTTCCCATCAGAACACTTATCTAATCATGAAGCCAGATAACATGGTGCTTAGATCAAAAGTGCAAGCACTGATCAGCTTCTTCAGGGGAAAAGGCATTCACCTCTTACCCAGTGGGAATGCTTAGTTGCAAAATTCCTCAAGACTATCTTTCAAGCTTTTCATCATTATCACACACATTCACGCTGTAAGATTTATTTTTAGTTGTTCTGTTACTGGAAAATTACCAAAAAAACCCCACCTTAATTTAGCCTTTATGCTATATTCTTCCTGAAAATATATACATAAGAAATTATTTAAAAACAATGTTGTGAACGTGAATCCTATCTGTCTGCAGCCTAAAGTATTCTGATAAGGATATGAAAAATCAGCACTGAGGAGACTGACAGGATCACAAGCCTGAATGAAGGCTTCTGTGCTCTATCTCTTACCATCTTAACTTCTCCTTGCACACATTAATTGAGTGTCGAGGTATACCCTTCTGGGCCTCCCTAAGGTATATGGTGAGGGTCATACTGGTTGCTCCTTTTTCTTTGCTCACACTCATATGGAATAACTGTGTCCCAGAGTCCTCCATGACCCAGGCAGAGCAGAGTATCTCTCAGGAGTGCAAGAAGGTGCTGCATTCTGGACTCACCCAAGGGCACATTTTCTTCTGCCTCATCCTCCTTCCAGGAGATCAGAGGACAAATTATTCCACTGTTTGCAGGAAACTTGGTGTGCTGGCACATGTGTCCAGGGATATGAGTGAAATGTTTATTACTACAAAATAAAACTGCGATTCGCTGTCCTACTTTTTTACCTACATAGGAATCTGAGGATTGGAACAGGAACAGATTTTGAATAGGCTTCACGTGACTTTTGTGGGGCAATCAAAGTTGTATGCTGCTGTGGAAAATGATTTAGGCATGCTTTTGGCTTTGCTGTCTGCTGGAGTCGTACAGTGAGGATGAGACTACAGGAAGCAAAATTTTCAAATTAGAGTGAGTATGATTCACTGTGTGTTGAATGTGTTTCAGAATTTTGGCTTCATTTTGCCTTTGACAAAGCTCTGATAGTCCCTGTGATCTGCGTCATGGTTCTGAGATTTCTCTCTCCCACAAGATCCATGAGGTTTCTGAAACCTGTATAGACTCCTCAGGTGTACTCAAGCTCTGTCTAACTGGATCTGTCAGAGATCTCATCTCCTAGGACCACGTGCACAGTTTAGCATGGTTCTTACACACCTTCCTAAGCTACGTTTATCTTATTGCAGGGCAGTATGCAGACACGTGTGAACTGCTGCATCTTCCTTCCCCACAGCCTGGGCTTTGCTGACAGGAGAGATTATTCGTGAAGGCTGGGGACAGGTTCTGGCAGCTGGGTGATTAGAGGAGCAGGATTTCAGTGAGTGCAGAAAAACACCGTAGGTGTATTTGGTTGGTGGTTTATTTTTTTCTTGTATTTTTCTCTTTCATTTTCTTTGCCCCTCTTCCTTCCTTCCTTCCCTTCCTTCCTTCCTTCCTTCCTTCCTTCCTTCCTTCCTTCCTTCCTCCTTCCTTCCTTCCTTCCTTCCTTCCTTCCTGCCTTCCTGCCTTCCTGCCTTCCTGCCTTCCCGCCTTCCTTCCCGCCTTCCTTTCCCGCTTCCTTCCTTCCTTCCCCTTCCCTTCCCTTCCCTTCCCTTCCCTTCCTTCCCTTCCCTTCCCTTCCCTTCCCTTCCCTTCCCTTCCCTTCCCTTCCCTTCCTCTTCCCTTCCCTTCCCTTCCCTTCCCTTCCCTTCCCTTCCCTTCCTTCCCTTCCTCCTTCCCTTCCCTCCCTTCCCTTCCCCTTCCCTTCCCTTCCCTCCTTCCCTTCCCTTCCCTTCCCTTCCCTTCCCTTCCCTTCCCTTCCCTTCCCTTCCCTTCCCTTCCCCTTCCCTTCCCTTCCCTCCTTCCCTTCCCCTTCCCTTCCCTTCCCTTCCCTTCCCTTCCTTCCCTTCCCTTCCCTTCCCCTTCCCTTCCTTCCCTTCCCTCCCTTCCCTTCCCTTCCCCTTCCCTTCCCTCCCTTCCCTTCCCTTCCCTTCCCTTCCCTTCCCTTCCCTTCCTTCCCTTCCCTTCCCTTCCCTTCCCTTCCCTTCCCCTTCCCCTTCCCTTCCCCTTCCCTTCCCCTTCCCTTCCCTTCCCCTTCCCCTTCCTTCCCCTTTCCCTTCCCTTCCCTTCCCTTCCCTTCCCTTCCCTTCCCTTCCCTTCCCTTCCTCCTTCCCTTCCCTTCCCTTCCCTTCCCTTCCTTCCTTCCCTTCCCTTCCCTTCCCTTCCCTTCCCTTCCCTTCCCTTCCCTTCCCTTCCCCTTCCCTTCCCTTCCCCTTCCCTTCCCTTCCCCTTCCCCTTCCCTTCCCCTTCCCCTTCCCTTCCCCTTCCCTTCCCTTCCCTTCCTCCCTTCCCTTCCCTTCCCTTCCCTTCCCTTCCCTTCCCTTCCCTTCCCTTCCCTCCCTTCCCTTCCCTTCCCTTCCCTTCCCTTCCCTTCCCTTCCCTTCCCTTCCCCTTCCCCTTCCCCTTCCCCCTTCCCTCCCCTTCCCCTTCCCCTTCCCTTCCCTTCCCTTCCCTTCCCTTCCCTTCCCCTTCCCTTCCCTTCCCTTCCCTTCCTTCCCTTCCCTTCCCTTCCCTTCCCTTCCCTTCCCTTCCCCTTCCCTTCCCTTCCCTTCCCCTTCCCTTCCCCATTCCCTTCCCCTCCCTTCCCTTCTTCCCTTCTTCCCCCTTCCCTTCCCTTCCCTTCCCTTCCCCTTCCCCTTCCCTTCCCTTCTCCCTTCCCTTCCCTTCCCTTCCCTTCCCTTCCCTTCCCTTCCCTTCCCTTCCCTTCCCTTCCTTCCCTTCCCTTCCCTTCCCATTCCCTTCCCTCTTCCCTTCCCTTCCCTTCTCCTTTCCTGTCATATTTTTACATGATATAAAACAAGCATGTCCTTTGTTTTCTACACTTCTAATACAAAAAACCTTGTTTGGAAAGACTTTACGTGAAGGCAATTCTGACAGTTAGGCAAGGAAATATTTTTTGGTTTTGACTAAGAATTATTCACATAGTTCCTTTCTAAACTCTTTTTATTAACTAAATTTTTAATGATGGAATATATGTCTGAATTGTTTCTTTGCTTTGTACAACACAGAGGCATGAGCTTGAAATATTTTAATGCCTATATGAACTCAAACTCTGCTTCTGTGATCACTGTTTTGAATCTTTATTTGCTATAATAAATTTCTCCTAAGTGCAATACCTTTAATTCAATATTTTATAGTGTAAATAGAAGATCTTATTTTAACCACGGTGATTTTCTGCATTGACATCTTGAAAGATTTTTAAATGATTAATCAAAAAATAATTAGACAGTTCAGTCACTGTGATGGTAACAATGAAGTTAAACACAATGGTGAAGGTAAACAAATAAATATGAATCTTATTACATCTTTGAAATGCTCACTTAATGATGTATTACTTTGCCTTCTATCATCATGTAACAGAAATGATAACAAGTTATCTGTAGCTCAGTGCGAATGTACAAAGTCAAGTGTGTACAGGTCAATGTACATACCAGAGAACTACTATTGATATAGATGGTTGTAGAGGGATTTTTTTGTTACTTCTTTTTAATTTTTTCCTGCAGGCTATCATAATCAAGCATATAATAACTATTAATTTATGTATAGTGTTTGTACATATATATGTGGATGGATACAGGCGTGTGTGTACGTGTACTATATATATAAAATTTTAGAATCATAGAATGGGTTGGAAGGGACCTTTAAAGGTCACCTAGTCCAACCCCCCCTGCAATGAGCAGGGATATCTTCAACTAGATCAAGTTGCTCAGAGCCCTGGCCAACCTGACCTTGAATGTTTCCAGAGATGGGGCTTTTACCACCTCTCTGGGCAACCTGTTCCAGTATTTCACCACCCTCATTGTAAAAAATTTCATTCTTATATCTCGTCTGAATCTATCCTCTTTTTTTACCATTACCCCTTGTCCTACAGGCCCCGCTAAAAAGTCTGTCCCCATCTTTCTTATAAGCCTCCTTTAAGTATTGAAATACTACAATAAGATCTCCCCAGAGCCTTCTCTTCTTCCAGCTAAACATCCTTGGATACTTCTTTGTATATATTGCATCTTATATATGCAAAATTATTGTATATTTTTGTGTACATACACATGAATGGACACACCAGTTCTGGTCAAACAAATGAGACTCCTTTTGATTTGCTTAACTGCAGAGTATGGACACTTTTAACTCTGTTGAGTTGAAAGTACTAAGCTGATAATTTAGGACTGTTCATTTGCTTCCCATGACAATGTCATTACAAGTAACTGAACAGTTAGCGGAATGGGAAAGTATAAGTAATGCACAAGGATCACATATTAAATGATTTTTTTAGATGGAGGAAGAAAAATAAATTATGTATATTTTGGTTCAACAATAAAAGATCACTTTCTGCTCAGAACCAGCTGACAGCTTCAGACAAGAGGCCCCTCACAAAGACAATTTTGATATACTGCTTATAGAAGGAACAGTGGTGGGATTTCAGAGATTTTCCTGAGAACTTGTGTGATTTGTAAGTCTCATACAGTGTGAGTTCCAGTGTTAGGGACAAACTCTGGTTTTGCGTATATCCAGAGGTGTGTTTTACTGAGGTTTAAATATGAATTGTACTTTTATTACTTTTTCAGTTTGAGATACCAATGCTAATATGTGATGTCCAGAAGAGCGGAGTTTCAATGCATCATCCTGCTGGGCTCATTTTCCAAAATAAATACAAAGTTCTTTAGTCATTGAAGTCCTCCACTTGAGTAGTCAGGAGAGATTGAAATGTAGCCTTTACATTTTTTGTCCTCCCTAGTTATGTGTCTGTTACACTGAAGTGTCCTGCTCAACAGACCGAAGTTTGGCATGGTCTGCCTTCCAACTCGTTTTCCACCCAAAAGTCTACTTTGCAAGTGGCTGTGAGTCTGAGCCACCTGGTGGCTTTCAGCTTTCCTGGGGAGTCTCAAACCATGTCCCAGAGGCTTTAACATGTCCCAGCGGCATCAGTCAACCCTTACCCAAAAGCAAGCTGCAGATAACTAGCAAATTTGGCCTTCACCAGGCCGGCAAGACCTGTCTTCATTGCCTCTTTGCTTTTTAGGCCAGCCTTTGCAGACAGTTTTAATACTTAAAGCCTGCCAGTGGGTCTCTGAGGTGGCTGCAGAAGAGGAATGACATGTCATTTGTTCATAACGATGTTGGCAATAAGGTGAGACCTGAAATCACTGGTTGGTTGTCACAGACTTAATTTATCCAGAGCAAGCCCCAAGAGCTTCAAAATTTTCCATCACTTGAAACTTCAGGCAAGTGCAGAGCTGTCACTAGAACTATTGTCAGGACTAAAATTCTGTTCAGATTGTCTAGGGATAGACTGGGTAAGGTGGTAAATCTTCACATCCTTCATGCTTTATTACCTTCTATTTTAGGAGCTCTCTGTCTTTCTCAATTTATAGGTACCAAATCTAGCATAATGAAAACCCTATGTGCTGTAACATCAAATACAATTTCATATTGAAAAATAATAGAATCATAGCATAATTTAGGTTGGAAGTGATCTCTGGAGGTCATCTGGTCCATGCAAGGCTAACTTTATAACTAGATCAGGTGTCCCAGGGTTATGTCCAGTTGAGTTTTGAAAGGGTCTTCCATAAACAAGAACACGTTGGTGGGGTAATTGTTACAGGTAGGTATGCAATATGAAGTTGGTGAATTTTAAATATACCTTTGAGATTATTAAAGTACCCTTTGCCAACATCCGGATATCGCACTTTTCTTTCTCTTTAGAAAAGTTAATATGAATGGCATCTGAGAATGTATTTTGTAACTGTGAATTCACATGACAGCTTCTCAGAGTTAGTAGAATAGACTCACACTATCAGAGATCTCACATTTATCTGCTGTATCTATGGTGTAATGTTCCATGATATGCCGTGATGAGCGTATGGTCTTCAGTTTTTATAGGGGATGTTAGTTTTGTAGAATTACTCCTAGTCCAGCCCACACTTAAAAAAATCCCCGAAAAACCAAACCAATGGATTCTGTGTTAGTGTACATTTGTGTATGGGTATGAATCAGTACAATATAGGTTTAACTGATTTCAGCTGGAGTTGAAGGAAGTAGTCATGTGAGATGCATGGGATATTACATGGAAGGGGCTTCACTTCAGGATAGGCTTAGCTGAAGCCACTTTCCTAGTCTGAGTGCAGAGAATAGGCAGTGAATTTCACTATGAAATATAAACTTCTTGAAGTATTTTATCTATGTATTGTGGAATTGTTCTTTTTGCTTTTGTCTAGGGTTTTTTCTTCAGCCACTAAAGTAACAAATAGAATACTTTCTACAGGAATGGCTTTAGAAATTAGATAACGGGTCTGTTCCTTTTGGACTTTTTGCCTTGATGACCATTCAGATGTCTTCCTAAGCATGACCTCTGTTAGCTTCCACACAAAGGGATATCACATGAAGGAAGAAATGGTTCTTTTCTGACATTGCCTAGTTTCATTAATTAATGTGAGTAAATAAAATTTTCAATAGACTAAAATACCCAGATAGCTTTTTGAACTCTGGTGGGTTATACAAGACTGGTCACCACAAAATTCTTGTTAAGAAACACCAAATATTACTCTGAGGAAGAATTTTTAGTTTCTGAGAGCAGGATTATCATTGTTTTTCTAGTAAATAGGTTCCACCTGTCAGATACCTTGTCCCGATTCAATATCGGGGAGGTTTCGATACGATCCTAAGGACGAGAGTAAGACGCAAAGGGAGTCAGATACCATGCAACCTTGTAAACTTTGTTTTGGTGAACCGGGAATCGGAGGTCAGGCAGGGACGGCAGCGGGAGGGGAGAAGACGAGACAGAAAGAAAGGAGTAAAGTCAAAAAAGCCCCAGCGGGCGAGGAAAAGAAGTGTGGGGGAGGGATCAGTTACCACCACCACGGATTCGACGATGTCCAACGATGTCCAGTCTGCTCAGTCTCTGTGCAGGCGTGGAGTCCCCGGCGAGGGCGGAGCCCAGCAGCGAGGTGGCGAGGAGGAGAGCAAGAGAGAGAGAGAGCTCCGAGGAGCATGTGCTGCCCTTTTATAGGGGCATTTGCACATGCGCAGAGCATGTCCCTGTACGTGCAGTTCGTGCCATGCGTGCTGCCCTCTTAGACAAGTCCGCTCTTGCCAGTCCGCACGCTACTCGGTGCGCAAGCGCTTTCCTGCAGGTCGTTGTGGCAGTTTTTTCGGAGACCAGGAAGAGACGACAATGGCAATGTCGATACAAAACCAGTTTGTAGCGGTCTTCTACAAAACTGCATTACTGAAGTCAAAGAATTGGAGAGTATTCTGCACTGGTTTCTTCAATCTATCAACAAAATAGAGTTATTCAGTGAATGTCTTTGAATTTGCCAGCAGCTTTGGACACCGCTGATTATAAAACCATGTCCTTATTTTGGACATGGCCTTGAAATTAGTGTTGTACTGCTCACATCATAACTGAGAGCAGGAGTTACTGCTTTACCACAGCTTTGACTGGGGACTTGCTAAGTTTGGATTATAACAATATTGGTATTTAGGAAAATATGTCTTGTTTCATGTGGCCTGAACAGTAAGATCACTTGAAAGCCTGGTGTAAATAACCAGCTAAAAAAATGCAGTTGCTACATGGTGTAAGCTCAGGAATATCAATGTTAGACTTCATGAATTTTCACCTATTTCTCATAGGTTAATTTACAGAATTAGCTAAAACTTTGTATAATTTCAGTGCTTGAAATTGTAGTCTTATATATCCTTTGTCACCATTTCCATCTAGTTGTTAAATGCAGGACAATTTGGTGCATATGGGGGCTGTTATTCATGATTATTGTCCGATGTGGTCTTGGAAACTCCAGGAGATGTAGCTTGGCTGTGTATGTGCCTAAAAGGCTTTTTGTAGGTGATGCATTTTCTGAAAATGTTTTCAGATGTGCCACAGCCTCACACAAGGCTGGAACCCCAAAAGAAAGAGGAGAAGGAGCCTGGAAACATTTCTGGGTCCATCATTCAGGATACAGCTTCAGAATCTGTCCTCGTTCCTGTGGTTCACAGCAAACAGAAGCTGAAGTGCTCATCCCAAGCAAGAATATATGCATGTTCTAGAGATTTGTTTTCAGAATTTTCTCTCCCTGTTGACTCTTGTTTCCTCCTCTGATAAATTTTAATGCTTATGCATTTTCTCAAGGAGGAAGACCAAACTGTAATAGAAAGTTTCATGAATATTAATTCTAATAGGTTATATTTACTAGGGTACAAAGTGCTAAGTAGATGCTATAATATTAAATGCATTCCTGAATGGAATAAACATTTTATCAAACTGCATGAGATGGGAATTGCTGCATTACTTACACTGCATAACTCATTCATGGATTTTCTATCTCAAATGGTTGCCAGTAAAATCTGTGTGGTAATACGACGTGTTTGCCTTAACATGCATAGTTTGAAGAGAAACAATTTTACAATTAATGCACAAGTTTTATACATTTTATTGAATATTTTTCTTTCATTTCACTTCTCTTACACTTCACATTTTAGGTACTATGAGTCTAGTTGGATAGGAAATTACCATGGCTATAAGGAAATAGCCTTACTGCACTGAAATATCAGGAAGCGCTCATTTCCAGTTATGTAAAGTTTCCCATAGTAGGCCTGAAGAGTCAAAATACTGGACCTTAACAGTAGCTTTATGCCTTTCATCAATAAACCTTTAATCACAGTTTTACATGAGGAAACAGGGGGAAAACTGTAATTTTGAAAAATTAGGCTAAACTTACTCAGAGATTATTGCTGTAAACGGTGATGGACAGCAAAGATTAATTAGTTAACAGAGCTCAGATGCAGCAGTCAAAAGTATGCAGTAGATCTACCTTTTCCCACAAAAATGCAAAATTATCAGAGAACTTCATATATGAGATGTACACAGATTACAAAATTTGTAAACTGTTTACACATTAATCCAGGTGCATTTGTTTCAGTTCTTTCTTAGAAGTTGGATATGTATAAACATTGAGATTAAATTTAATAAGCATTAAACCATTATTAAATAAAGAGTATGAGACTGAAATAGTGAATGGATAAAGTTTATAATGTGTATGTTTTCTTGTGCTGAGATATTGTTTATTTAAAACAGTGTCATGCTGATATAATGTGGGCTGTGTTTTCCTTACAAAATTCTAGAGCAACAGTGGTGTTAAAGATCCAGCTAAACATGATACCTGAATTGACCATGAAGTTGCTTTGCATGGAAATGTTCTTTTCAAAAGTAGCTGCTTCACATGAAACGAAATCTCCTTTAAAAAACAATAAAAAACATTATTAAAATGTTTTCAGATATTTAAGGGTATAAATCTAAAGAAGGGAAGTCTTACACAAGCAAGTTAAGAACTTGCCAGTGTACATGGGGAGTCTTGCTTAAAGTTCACGATTTACTCTTTTTGTTACCGATAATACCATAATTCTTTAAAACATTGAAAGTTTAAAACTATTTCAAATATGTAAAAACTGCTACAAATCACAATGTGAAATTCATTGGCAATATGTGGTTTATAGATAGATGAACATGGATACATGCCTGCAGCTGTTATTAAATATATTGATAATGTGCGCATTTTTGTTTGCTTAACTTCCGCATAAATTATAATAGAAAAGTCATTATGAAACACAACTTGCAATATGTTGTATTTTCCAAATGTTATATTGTGCTATTGAAAATATCTGAATCTGAAAATAGTCTTTTTGTCAGTTCTGAATACCAGGTTTACTGAATTGAGTTGGTAAATAGTAACAGAAATAAAGTGTAGGTCAATATTTACTTTGAGAGATGATAAAGCTCAACTATAATTAGCATGAACATTGTATGTATTGTTACATAGACTCTCAACAATGGAAAGAAATTGTTTAGAGGTTTAGTCTGGAACTGTTTTGTGGAGGTTTTTTTAATGGCAGTCAGTATAGATTGAACTAGAGGTTTAAAAAGTACTTCCAGAACTTTTTTAAATTTTCTACTGTTAATTTCCTCTGAAGTAAATACTGAGAGCTAAAGAAATGCCAAGTGGTCACTTTGCCTACTAGTTGGGGTCTTTCTGAAGAAGAATGTTGTATGTTGGGCTCTGCAAAAATAAATGAAAAAGTCATGAAAAAGCATGAAAAATAGGATTCAAAGCTAAAATATATTCTTCAAATAGCTGAAGTGACTTCAGATTTTTAACTGCACATAGCTTTTTTCCTACTATTTTTCCACTCTTGTGATTGGTGCAACAGAGGAGTCAGAGGCAGCATGAAAAATTTATCAGTTTAGTAGGTAAATTCTCCCTAACAACTCAATAGGTTTACTTCTTTTGATGTCTTTCCATAAGATATTTTAATTTGGGGGAGAAGATCCTACTTTCTTCAAACCTCACAAGCAGGTAAACCTCCTGCTTTATGTAGAGACCCCAGACTAAAGTTAGCCATGGAGCTAGGATTGTTTCTCCATAGTTATCTGACTGTTTGACAGTGCTTCAGAGTTCACTTCTGTCAACGCAATACAGAACACCAAAGTGACTTAGAATTTGGTTGTTCTCAGTGCCTCATGAGCCAAAAGATGTAACAATACTTTCAATTTTCTTGTGTGAATTTTAGTTGAGCCACATTTTTGTTCTCTTAGATCAGCTTGTTTGAGTAATAATAACAGTCATTTTGTTAGCATGATATAATTTAAATATACTGTAGTACTGTACAAAATTCTGTTCCATTCAGTGGCATCTCTGTTGCCCCCTTTTTCAGATGACGGTTGCTGCTGGTACGAGCATTGAGAATAACATTCAAAGGACCATATCCTGCCCTAATGTATGTTCAAAATATCTTGGATTTTTGTACAATTTAAATGCAAAGCCTCCATAAGTGAATTTGATGTTTTGTTGCCCACAGAAGCTTGTGCATCTTGAGATTACTTCACCTTATATATTTCGGGGTCAATGAATATTGTACTACAAGTGAGGTCTCAGCCTATCAAAATTACCAAATTACTGTCATTTTTTTCTATATGGTTTGATGGTGCAGCTAAATAAAGGCAATGATAATATATTCACAGTTCATTCTGCGTTTACCTTGCTTCCCACCCAGCTCAATGCTCCTGTCAGTTGAAATCAGTAGAACAGCAGTAGGCAAAATGAGGAAAGCAATGAGAGGCTGTATTTATTCTGCTTAACTGTGTTCTAAATTGAATTTTGAAATAAAGATGTGTAATACTAAATTTGGAAAGAAGGCAATTTCATTTTTCTTGCTTAAATAAATAAATCCCATGACTTAAAATAGAAGAAGGGAGGAGTTACCATGGCTTATGAAAGGCAGAATAAGAAATCTATTTTGTTAACAAAAGAAGCAAATTATTCACTTGTAGTATAATAGGTCATTTATCTTTTTTTTACTAAAGCTATTTAGATAATGGAAAGTCATTGGGCCAAAATTAAACTCTTATACATTAGTGGGGAAACATTAATGAGAATTTGGGATGTACCATTGAGAAAAGATTGTGGCTCTGCATTATATAGAAGCTATTTTTTCTCATGTGAAGTGTTTAATAATTCATTTTTCAGCTAAAGATTATGATGTTTATAGGGGAACTGACAGAAGAAATTCTGGATAAACATTTCCATCCCCTTAAGTTCTTTTAAGACATAACAAATAATCAAAGTACAAGTACAATATAGTTAAAATAAATAATAGGTAAAAGAAAAAACTACTGTGATTTAATAACGGTAAGAAGTTAGTGCGTGCTCCCTATCTGGGAAAAAAAGATCAACCTCTTAAACCAATCTTTTTGCTGTAAAGTCTGTGCTGTTAAGGGAATACAGGGAAATTCTTTGCACTGCGTTGTTAGATGATACTGCATCTGACTATCTGAATCATTATGGATTTCTGAATAAATTCCTTGAATGGACCAATATTATAAATTCTTGCCTATGATTTGAACTGTTCAATTCCAGTTTCAGACTTGCTTCTATGCAGAGGAAAAAAGTTTCCTCAATACATAATGTATGGTTAATCTCCAATCTCTTCTGGATTTTCAACATGACTTTGACTTCTCCAAGGCAATTTTAGTATTACAGACTGCAGATCATACCATTTTTAATGGCGGATAGTAATATGAAAGATAATAATATGACAGAATTGACAAGCATGGAAAAATGCAGGATTTCAGATTTAGTTATAGAAGTCTGTACCATTACTTCAGAATTGTTTGGAATCTTTTAGTTTATTTTCTTTTTTTTGAAAAGTACAGTAAGACAGGCTTTAAATAGAGGCTTTCTTAATAGAATTAAATAAGCAAACAACTCAGATGTTACCTTTTATTCTTTGGATTATATTCGTTAGCACTAAACTCAGTAAGCAATTCATTAACTGCCATTGAACAAGAATATCCTTTTTCTTGCCTTTACAGATCACAAGAGCTGTCATTGTAAACTACAGCTCTTAATTATTCTCCATTTTTAATTTTGTTCCTTCTCTTTGGACTTGTGTGAGGAATCTTTTTTGTCCAAAAAGAAATACATCATGCTCCACAAGGAAGGCAACAAAATTTAGAATTCATTAAATTCTCTCCTAACTCCATCTCCTTATTTCCCTGTCTAAAGCTTGGTGTTGAATTTAATGTTGTTGTGTCTGCTCTCGAGACAGTGAAGGCGAGAGTCAGTCTCACCTGTTGACTCTCTAAAGGTATCAGTCTTTCTCCGTTGACTAGAAAGAGGAACTAAAAGGCCAGCTTGGCTTAGATACCTTGCTTATAGGTGATTAAAATTAAGTAATACAAACCCTGTTTTCCCAGTTTAAGATGATGTTTAGGACAACAATTACCTCACCAAACTGTAGCCTCCTCAAAGCCTGATGTTCAATTAAGCTATGATGCAGCCACAAACCCTGTTTTCCCAGTTTAAGATGATGTTTAGGACAACAATTACCTCACCAAACTGTAGCCTCCTCAAAGCCTGATGTTCAATTAAGCTATGATGCAGCCACTTTCAATGAAGAAAACAAGATATACCATTTGAAGAATCATCCCCTCTTGAGATAGCTTGGATGGATTATCACTGAGGGGGCTTTTTGTCTTAACTTAAGCAGTAAATTAGGCAAATAGCTTAGCCTAGACATTAAAGACCATTCTCAAAGCTGAAACTTGGAAAAAGAGTATGATTCCTATTTACATAATGGTGAAAAATCTTGCAATTCAGTTGAAAGACTAAGCTTTAATGTCTTTAAATGTCTCTGAAATCTCTCCATGAACTAGAAAGAATTACTAAATGGCCTTTAATAAAAAAGTTTATTCCAATTCTAGATTTCAGTGTAAATGCACTAAAACCAAAAACATTCATGTTTAAAATAACAGTTCAGTCACAAAGTGTGTGAAACAAGCTCTTGTCATTATTTAGTTATTGTCAAAGTCATTGTCAAGTGGTCATGAGGCCTAAATTTAGATTCTCACTTTGTAAATATGTGCAAACAACTAAATTCTTAACTCTGAAGAGTCTCAGCAAGGAGGTATGATATTTGTTCTGTTTCAGACATCCAAATAATCTTGATGAAAGTTTATCCTATGCAGATCAATTTTTATACTTGAATTCTTTGAATTTCTTTTTAATTTTTTCAGATTTTTTAGTTTATAATTAATAATGACCGAAAGTCCTGTTAGATATAGAAGAATCCTGTTCAGACACAGTATATAATCCCTACCAACATCTACATGTCATCCAAATGCACAAAGCCTTCAGCAAGAGCGAAGAGTGGAAATCTGCACTCACCCTTTCACCCAGCATCTCATGGGGAGGGTGGAAAGGGAAGGCAGTTTTGCTCTACAAGCACTTCTCTTGGCACAAGATCTTCCTAGGGCACTGTAACAACTGCAAAAGCAGATCCAGCTTCAGTTTAGAGAAATACTGTAACTGAAAAGAGTCATCCAAAACTTGACGAATAATTGCAGTGTTTTATTCATTCCTAAATCCTCTAGTTTCCTGATGATTGGAAACTGTTTATGTAGCTATTCATTACTGAATAAAACCCATCTCTTTAGACTTTTTCAGAAAGAGAATTTTATATTATCACTGATTGTTCTTATGCTAATTAAAAAAAAATTGCTGAAGGAACCAGTTAATGCACTTTGTAATACATGAGAAAGAAAATTAATTAAATCATTTAATTCATTCCATTGAATTCCAAGCCCACAATTACCTGTGTGAACCATAGTTTTAATAACTGACATTAAGGCTGTCAAGTCTACAGCTGAAACTGTTTGAATGCATGGTAACTTTTCAATTACTAGGCTACATTATTCTGAAATGTTTTCTGGTTTCTTGTAATTACTGTGAATTGTGCAACTTTGTATTTCTGCCTTTTGTAAAAAGGATAGCTGTGGAGAATACTCTCAGAAGCATAAAATTTTCAGTCACTATGTATTGGACTGGTTCAGCATTTTAATTACATGGCATTAATTATGCAGTTATAATTAATTATAAAACTCAGTTATTTAGTCCAAAAAAGGGCACAATACATTTGATTTCGCTTTTCTGGCTCTTAATTTCAGACCTCAAATGTATTTCTAGAAGTACTCTTATAGAAGAAGAGTTTGAGATGCTAAAATTGTACAGAAAACATAGAATAGATTGTTCATGAAACATATATGCTAAAATAGTAAAAATGCCTTTATTAAGCCTGAGTAACATCTTTTAATGTTATTAATAACAATTGTAAGCAGGTTTTTAAATGTAGAGGGTGTATAGTGTATCGTTTTGCTTAATAGAAATACACTGCAAAGCTTGCAATAAAACTGAAACTCAAGAAAGAACTGCAGTATATTCAAAATTGAGAACTCGGATATTGTGACGATTTTCAAGGTACAATTTTGTGGGCAGTTTCCCACAAGTGAAAAAATCTAATTTGCAGGCTTTTAATCTGTGAAGTTTACACCTCCACAGTCTTCATTATAAGTCTCAATTTACCTTTATTCCTACACAAACTTTCTGTTTTCTGTTTCTCATTATTATAAATTGTTTACACGACAGAAGCTGAGTGGAGAAATTGATATTATATACAACAGTAATATGCTATTGCAGTTTATTCCCTTCTCCTATTTTGTTTAGTGGGATAATAAGAGACACTGAACTGCTAGGTTTGCTGTCTTTCATATAAGATATCCCAAATCTTTACTGTATGTATATATTTATTATTATTTTTATAGAGTAGTCTTTAAACAACCATGACAGTTGCTGTATACTTTGAAAACCCTGTTTCTTGATAAGAAGTAATTTCTGTAGATGTACTTTTAAAGTATACATGCATTCTAACATGCCTGGATGGACATTACTGACAAATATAGAATCATTTAGACAGAACAGTTTATCATACTTTGATATCTCAATACCATTACTTGATGTCTGGAAACAGTGCAAGCTAATGGTCAGAACAAAGACAGGAGACTTTGTATGCAGATCCAGCCGCTGTGGTTGCATGACCTTGAGCTTCTGCAAAATAGCAGTATTAATACCCCCTTTTTTACAAGTCTTTAAGGTCCACAGTAAAAATGTAAACAGCAAAATACAAAAGAAAATGGTGGCAGGTATTAAACATGCTGTGTTTTCTTCATTTGAAACAGCAGAACTTAAGTCTGTGGTTTTTTAAAACAAAATTCCTCTATATAATAAATGAAAACATACTTCACTGCATGTAACTGCAAGGAAAACTAATTATTTCATTTTAATCAAGTGCAAAACCAATGCATTTTGTTATTGCACCATCAGCTATTCCACTACTCTGTCATGGAAAAGCCACATATGTTCTGTCTAAAAGGATATATACCTTCAGCAATTCTTCACAGAGCTAATCACAAGTTTTAGAGTAATTTGAACATGCAGAGGTTTTTAAATTCCACCATTTGTGATTCAGGCTGTTTTATTTGGGTAGATGTTTTTATTAATTACATAGCTTAATGTGTGAAAATTTCTAACAATATTTTTTATTAGCTTACGGCTTGAACAAGATATAGAGCATATATATGTAGACATTTTCTACAGTAGATCGGTAGGAAAAGAGCAATTTGCTTATATTTTTTTCAAATTCGGCTGTTGTGGAGCATCTTATAAAACAGCTGTTTTTCATTCATCAGCAGTCTTAATGCTTTATGCTATTTCAAAAGGTGTTTTGGGAGAGTTACAGTAAGGAGTAGGGGACAGAAAGCTAGAAAGCTTTGGTAATATGCAGATACCTTAAAATATCAGTGTATTTATTCTTCTCCCAAATGGGAATGAAACTGTACTTCCTATGCTTTGCGGATGCTTTTTTTTTTCTATCAAGGATTAAATCGTGCTTGTTTTCATAAGCTTGTTCATGTGAATAAGCTGAGCATGTGTTTTCTCCTGAAGTTAAAGCCAAATGTCTTTATTCTGAGGTAAACTGAAGCAGAAATATTTTTTTCTATCCTGGGAACATTTCTGAAATTGAAAGGAAAAAGTAATCCAGAACTACTACACATAGGATCAGAAAGTCAGAACCCTGAAAACAATGACCAGCCTCCAACCTTTCTCAGATTCTATGAAAGCTTCCTGAGTTTTCAGCTCAACTCCTGCAGCTCTTTTTCAACCTTAATAGGATTCAGGGTTTTACCAGGTAGTGACCTACCTCTTGAAGTTACAAATCCATGTTATGTGATCACCTGACACGTTCAACTGTCAGACCATCTTATTTTTGTGCATGGTAGGAAAAAAAATTGTAGGGGGGGTTTCCTTCCTCAAGCTTTTACCCAAACTCCACAGCTCAAAGTCTTCAGGAGTTACTTAATTAAATAAACTTGTGAACAGAAAAGCAATTTCAGTTCGTTCTCACTGCCGATGACTTTATGGCCCTATATTTTGAGCATGACACCAATCTTTTGGCCCTCATCTCCTGTTTCTGTGCCACAGGGCCAGTAAGTCTCATTGTGCAGCTCGCTGTTTCTGCCTCTGCTCCTGACCTGGTGACAGGCAATTAGCTGGCAGATCTGCCGCCCAGCCAGCTGTGCCAAGTGTGTTAAATCCTAAAGTTGTAAGAGATAGCAGCAATGCACTGCAACTAGGGAGATGTATCACTGCCAAATGTATGTTGTGGCAACAGCATGGTGTCCTGGTCCTCAGGTAGTGGCTGCATGCTCACAGTAATGCTGATACGTGCACAGCGTTGGTGTCCCAGCGTAGCTTTGCAAGCACTCCCAGACTTTTCCATGGCATTTGGACTGACACAGACCCAATGCATTGCTTCCACTCATTTGAGAGATTGAAAATTACAAAATAGAAATCAGGAATTAGGAGCTGTAGCAGCCATAGCAAGGGATTTGCAAGGAACAATGCTCAGGTGATATCTAAGTTGTTCCACACCCTTTTAATTTTAATTTTTATGTATGTACTTGGAATGGACACAGTGCCATATGGTTAGCTCTGTTTTCAACTACAGCATGTCAATTTAAAGATGCCTGTCTATTGCATCCTGGGAGAGGAAACAACTTTAAAATCAGTACATGAATATCATGGCGAAGAGTATGATATGAAAAAAGTCTTGCCTGGGTTCACAGAAACTAGATGTTATAGATGTTAATAGACAGCTTTACTGAGCAGATCCACTTAAGCGAAATACTCAGGACCCTTAAGTTCGGCATTCCTCTCTCTGTGGCCCACTCAGAGGCTTAACTGTTGTGGTCTGATGCCCACCCAGCTGCTCCCTCACTCAGCCTCTTCAACAGGACAGCAGGAGAAAATAAATCAGAAAGCTCATAGGTTGAGATAAATATGGGGAGATCACATACCGTTTACCACATCAGCAAAACAGACTTGACTTGGGGAAAATTAGTTTAATTCATTGCCAATTAAAATAGATTTGGATGGTGAGAAACAAAGACAAAAAGTTAAAAGAACACCTCCCACATAACCCCACATTGTTTCTCAGACTCGACTTTCCCAGCTCCCCCATTGCCAACACCTGGACACCTGCGCCCGTGACGCTTGTGTAGCTGTGCTCTGAGCAAGCCTCGTGCACACAGATCTACAAACAGAGATGACCACTGCCCATGTCCATCTAGTAACTGAGAGGAAAATGTCCAGCTTTCAGACTCCTCTATGAGCCACCTCCTGCAAGAGCAAATGAAGAGAAGTTCATCACCAGAGACGTTCTCGCTCTTCAGCTCATGTCACATCTCCAACCAGCTTCCATGCGCTTTCAAGAAAGGAGCTGAAAAGAACAGGAGCATTTTCTGTTTTCTTCTGGACTTCCCCACTGGTTTTCTCTTTTTTTGTGAGAGCTTTTTTTTTGTTTTCCACCCTGCTTCTGAGACACATTTTAAGTAAGGAAGCTTTCAAGCCACAGAAGGAAGATCTAGATTTGGAAAGAACTATGCTTTGCCTGAGTGTTACAGGAAATCTAAGCATGTAAAGACATGCTTTGGGGAGAAGAGCAGATTTTCATTGATTTGGTAGGGTTTTGCCTCTGTGTTATTACTGAGAAAAATCTTAGTCTTATCACCAGCAAACAGATGGGAGGAACTCTTTCCGTGACAGAGATTTAATGCATAGGAAAAAAAATTCTAGATAACATCAATGCTCCTAGGTGGTTTCATTTACTGCTCTTCTGGAATTTGCGTTAGTCTTGGAAAACAGGTACAGAAGAGTCACCAGTTGTTGATGACTGAGAAATTACTCATTTGGCAAGGGCCAATTGGCAGATTCCTTTGCAAGAATGAAAGAGCGCCATCCATCCCTTTGCTGTACCCTCCTACTCTGGTCCAAATGTTATTGCTGACACTTTCCTTAACACTTTTTGTGCTGAGTTAAGAGGGCTGGAAAGATAGCTTGACTCTTCACTGCAGTCATTCAGAGACTCAGTCATCATCCCCTTTTAATAATGTAATCTCAATTTTATTCAGTTTCAAGGAGCTGTATTCACTTTGACACCATCGTGAATCAAAACAAAATTTACATCCCAGCATTCTTACTGGTCCTTACAAAAAAAACCCACCAAACACAAAGCTGGCAAAGGTCAAAACTGTCCCCTGACCAATAAAACATTGCAAGAAACAGTCCTCCAAACATGACTAATGTGCTTCTTGGCAAATATGAGCCTAAATGGATTTAGAAAATCCTTTTAAATTTTTATTTATCTGTCTTTGCCACATGGCTGTCAAGTATTGTGATTTTGTTAGCATTACAATGTAAAGTCATTTTTAACCTGTTGAAGGCATGGATAATTGCCACGCACTGTGATCAGTGAAAGTCTGCGGTAGAATGCTCACTGACTCTCAATTGAGACTAGAATTTAGATTACTTGGCATATCTAGCAGTTTTTTAGTCATGATCTTGTTTGTTTGTTTCAAATACTCTATGTTTATATGCTGATAGTTCAAGTAAATGTGTCTGACTAAAATCATCAATTTTAGTAAAAAAAAATTAATTCTGATTACTTGTAACTTGATCAGCGCCTCAAATCACAGACTTACTCTTCTGCAACCAGTAACACTATTCTTTTTTGCTTTGATTACGTGTAAATTTTTATAACTACTAAAGATGTTGACTGACTTCTGGAAGTTTAAAAAGTCAGTTATTGTGAAAAGAACATTATTCAACATTTATAATGATTTTCAATCTCCTAGAAGATGAAATCTCCCCAGATAGCAGGCTGTGTCATTCCCAGAGTATCTGAATACGGGTTCACATTTTCCTGTTCTGCAGTTTTTCTGCATTACAGATTTAGAAAGTTGTACAAAGTTGGGTTCTGTTTTGAGTGAGGGAGGGAGGGAGGGAGTGACAAGGGGTTTAAGATAGAAGCATGTGTGTCCTGGTCCTGAAGAGTTAGGATCAGGACCTGTGAAAAAGAAATCAGCTAAGATTCAGTTTCTTTTTATGTTTACCTCAAGGAATGATTCAATTAAACTAAGTACTGAAAATGCGAAATTCTGTATTTTGGTGCTGACAAAAGCAGCAACTTGCAGGTTTTAAATTCCTTCTTATTATATTTAAATAGTTGATGGCAAAGAATATTGCTTTATGAAGCAATCAAGTGTTCTTTTATTATAATATGTTAATATGTACAAAATACACTTTTAGAATCAGTGTCCAGTAGGTTGAAATTATTTAAATTATTTTAAACAGATCTGTTTAAGCTTACCTAAACTTACGGACATACTATTGTTTACAAATGTTCAATATGTTCAGTGCTGCTGTCCTGGTCCTAAACCTTAGTAGAGTAGCAAATTGTTCATTTCTGTTGTGAAATGTATGAACATAATGGTTATGTCAAAAGTGGACTTCGAGTGTTTGATGGGTCATTGCGTCCACCCTGTGGTTGTTGTTTGCTGCTCATGGCTGTGATCAGAGCCCGTTGCTGTTCCCGCCTGCCCTGCCTGCCGGGGTGTTGCTCTCCCCAGCAGCAATGGCTGCAGATATGAACCACTCTCATTCGTGTGGGGTACATCCAACCCCGCAACTGGGAAGAGTATCTTTTCCTCCACGTAAGTATAGCTGAGGTGAATACGCTGCCAGGCACATTTGATTTAAAATGAAATGTAGTTTTCTAAAAATGTAGGTATAATCTATGTAAATGCATCTAAATTCTTCAGAAGATGGTGGAAGGTTTGTATGTATGACAGATAATGAGACAGATCAGTTGCTTTAGTGGGTTAAAACAGTGTTCCTTCAATCTAAATACCATAATGTGAAGCTTCTGTCATGTAAAATGGCAGTAACTGCTGGTATTGTGGTGGCTAGCTGTAACAGCAGCACTAGCATAGAGTTTGAGAATAACATGCAAGTTTTGAGGACAACATAACCCCCACAAATGTTCAGGAACTCCACTCAAGCTTTGCACCTATCCTTAGAGCTACTGATAGAATTAAAATGAAGATCACTGTAGACTCTAAAACAAAGGCATTTGATGGATTGTACAATCAGATTAGAGCAGGATTTCAGTGCTGCTAATAGTTAATGTTGATTGATGCTTTTGGTGTTGGGGTATCCTAGTCTGTCTGGCCTTTGGTGTGTAGCTTTTGCCTAACAAACTTGGGAGCCTTTCTCTCTTGCCTCCGCAGCACCTTTGCTGGAGCCCAGGGGAGGCAGAGGACAAAGCTTTCCCATGCAAAGGGGATAAATCCTGGGCTAGAATGAAGTAATGATTAGATTGAAAAGGGCAGCCAAGGACTGGAGGGGGAAAATAATGACGAATCATCAAGCATGGAGTCTCATAGCAGGTGGAGGATCAGAGACACCAGTGGGAACAGGGGCTGGTGGCTGTGGGGGGGCGACATGAACTGAGACAGATGAGAATTAAGAGTGGAGAAGGATGTTTTGAATGACACAGCTCTCCCAACTGAATAAGCAGATCATCGAAAAGAAAACTTTTCATGGAAATGTACCAGGTTTTATAGGAAAGACGTCTCAGGTCTAGAGACTGAGGGAGGGTGAAAGCATGACAGAGGTGCCCCCTCAGAAGGTATCCAGAGTTCCAGTAGACAGAACTGTGAACCGTGGTAGAACAGTGGCTTGTGTGTATGAGGCACTTCTGTAGACAACCATAATCCAGGTACTGGCACCTAGATAACACTCTTGCACTCTCCTAATACAGCCCTTCTACTGTATTTATATATACATACAAATATATTACATTTTGAGTGGTGAGATAGAAATTTTGTTGTAATTGTTTCTCCAGCCAGTATTTCTGGTTTATTAAATTCTTAATAGCTGTCTCCTAAGCAGAAACAAACATGCCCCAAGAAAGAAAAGGAATTATTTCAAAGGTCAGTGTTACTTAAGCATTTGCTTCATGCTTACAGCAGATTGAAGTTAGAAATAATTGGAAAGTGTACTGGTATTGCAAGTGACGGATCAGAGGAAAAAGCTTACACCAAAGATTATGCTTTGAATTTCCTCAGTGCCTCAAGGAAGTCATTGGCTTGCAAATGCATAAATACTTTATACAATAATGATTGAATATAGTACTAAGGCAAGGATTAAACTTGACTTCCATTTCCCAAAGGAAATGCTAGTGAAAAAAATCTATGCTGTGAGAACTCTAAACTGTGTATATCAAATACAGTATATTTATTTTCATTATCTGAGGAGCCATGATGACAGACCATTAAACAAAAATTGTGAAGAGGAACCCTCCCTCCAATGTTACATTTACATTCTAATGCTGCTGCAGTGTGAATTAGTTTGTTTGCAAAAGACAGATGCGGGAATATGATCCTTCTGTAGAGTTTGAATTTCACCTGACCTTTGAATTACACTATTGCTTTTTCAATCATATGTAGTAAGCCTATTGAAGGTTGTCTGGGCAGTGATAAAATGAATTTTGCAACTCTTTTCTTTTTCTGATTAAATTACTGATACATTTTAATCTAAGTAAATAAAACAAGCACAAAAAAAAACTTCAGAAGAGCTTGTCATCCATCAGTTGTTTGTTGTCTGATCTTTTTTATATCTAATTATTGTATGTATGTAAAATACTTATTTTTGATCTTGATATGTCCGTCCTTTATATTACATATCTTAGAGACCCAACAACATCAAATTATTAGCATCAGCTGGCTTCTTATTCCATTATTTCCTATCTTGTATTTTACATAGTAAAAGGCATAATTATACAATGAGGCATAATTATAGGGTAAAGGAGAAGTGTGAAGAGACCGATGATTTGAAATCACAGAATCACAGAATCACAGAATGGTAGGGGTTGGAAGGGACCTCTGTGGGTCATCTAGTCCAACCCTAAAAATAAACCAGAAATAACAAAAAAGAAACATATTTAGGGACAAGTGAGCAAAAAGAAACCTTACAAAAATACTTCTAGAAAGTCATCCTGTGATCTGCTAAACATGTTAAACTTTCTCTCTCTTAAACATATACTTTTTCTATACGAATAGATTATTCCCCAGAAAAATAGTGAACAAATTTTACCACCACGAGTTCTTGATTTTGATGCATATTGACTGACTTCTTGGCTTTATTATTCTTGCAATTAGACTTATTCCAAATTTTATACAAATGGGAAAAGAATCCATTTCAGATCTTAGTTTTAAAAACTTCTCAGTATTAGTCTGATTCTGCCTACATTTCTGTTCTGAGAGTAGTATGAACATAATTCTGAAAACTGCATAGTGAGAAATCATAATAAATTTTACATGAAGTGAATAGTTTCTCCATTTTTTAAAATACTTATTTTAAAATACCTTTAAAGAAATAACCTTATTTTGTTTTAATAAATTAAAAAGTAAAATGAGTTCTCTTCTCTATGGTCACATACTCCAGCTGAGGATCAAATACTATTAACAAAACTCATTTTGTCATGATTTATAAAATCAAGTAGTACTGCATTTGAAGAATGGATAGATTAATTTTGAGAGAATTGAAAAAAAATCTGTTGAGGATACTTTAAAGCATGGATGTACAGTTAAATTTGGATGTGGAGCATGTGCTGGGAGGCTGGTTTCCTCTCGTAAGTCCTTAATATCTTCTTGTCATGAGCTCATTTTGTGCCTCCCCTTGAAGGGCATGAGGGAGAGGGGACAGGATAGCAAAAATGTAGTTGGTTACAAGATTATAAAAATGCAAACAGAACTGTTTCCACTTTGCAAAATTATCGAAGAAAAATAGCTTGTGTATATTGTGAAAAAAGCCTTACTGATTTTCAAAAGTGATAGATGTAGCTCTTAAAATGGTCTAATTTTTCTGGTGAATTAAAGAAGTACTTTACTATTGACTTCAATATATTTTGCTCATTTTCATCAGATGAAAATCTGGCACTTTGTCACTTTGATCTACTTTTTTTGATAAAGCAAAATAATTAGAAAATTACTGAAGTATTATTAGCTCAAGCTTACACTGGAAATCTATTTCTTCTTGCAGTCATACAAAAGGAGTTTTATATTTCCATTTAGTTTCAGAAGGTTTTTTAGAGTTTTTTTAAGGCAACTATCATTAATGAATCTTTATTAGGAACTGTTACCTTTAAATTAGTTTTCGTTTTCGAATATCATCCTCAAATCTCAAAATACATTTTTATTTGTTCCATAAACTGTCTTTGATGATTCTCTTAAAGCAGATGAAAATAGAGAACTAGCCACTTCTTCAACTCAATTGATTTTAAAATATTGAGCAAGTATCAATATTTATCTTGAAAAGGAATCAATTTTGATTCATAACTATATGCTTAAAAACATCTTTGAAAAGATGCAGTTTGTCAAGCTATATTGTTTACTATTTGATCCTGTTAATCAATATGTGATTTATCTGCCTGGCTATTAAAAAGAATATGGTTTGTCATAAATTGCATGGACTGTAGCTGGAGAGTCTTGACATGAGGCTATGTTGTCGCGCTGGTAGTGTTTCCTCATTTTTATTTGCTCACACATTTACACCTGTTTTAACTTAGAACCCAAATCCAAATGAAGCTGGTGACAGCAGAGAAAGGGTAAAAATAGGACTAAGACATCACAACTTGTTTAATATTTCTAAATTGAGGTGTATAATGCGATCTATATGACATAACCTGTATCAAGTTGCATTTTGCAGTCACAATTAGTACACAGTAGGTCCATTTTTCCTCCAGGAGACAGGAAAAGACTGGAAGTGATAGTGAGTTTCAGTCCAGTATGAATTACATGGCTACTAGAAACAAGCATACTGCTCACACATAGGAACTTCCTGGGAGCTACACCTAGGAGTAGTTTTAGCATGCAGTAGGTTTAGTTTCTTCTGCAAAGAAAATACACCTTACAGTGTCAGTAGACAGGTTTTCAGGGACTATCTTGTGGTATAATTCCTTTTGGTAACTATAAATTTGTGACCTGTATCTATATATTTTAGCTAGTCTAAAATCCTCCAAAGGTATCCCAGAAGGCAAGTCATCCTCTCCACTTCTTGATCTTCCCTTAAAACATTCTGTTCTCTTATAATAAAATTATGACCTTTTTTTGATTATTTATTTGTTAGTGTGTCTAAGGAACAAAAAGGGTTTGTACCAGTGTCCCATGGAAAACTGCATTTTTATGAAGATCTGACCTCCAGCTGTGTGCTTTTATTCTTCACTCTAGACCTGCACCTGAAGATGAGGTCTTCTTCAGACTGTATCTCTGTCACAGCTCATGATATTATGCACTCTCCAGATGTGAGCAGAGGAAATGAGGTTGTTCTAATTGTATAAATGAACTTTATTTGGCCTGAACAGAAGTATTTTCTTAGGGTCAGGACCAGGAAGGAGAGTGAAGTGGCAATGCTATGGCAAACACTCCTAGGAATTCCTAGCACAGTCAGGGACTGGAAGCCGTTGCAGGACATCTGAGTCTTAAATCTCAGCCAGATGCTACAACAGCCGTCTGCAGATTATTTTTTATTCTGCCAGCCGTCTGGACAGCTCGCGATGCAGTTTGGGAATTGCAGACTGTGGAGGCAGACACCTCTGTAGCTGGCATGAATGCACGCTGCTGCTTATCCCAGAAGGCACCCAAAAGGAAGAGAGGCACAGAACAGTTTTCTTCTTGTTGTTCTCTCCTGTACTTTTCTATACATGGATGCAAGGATCTCCTAGTCTCTGTTTAATCTTAGTCTCCAGGAACACTGCAGTAGTGAAGGACAGGCCTAACTCTATACTGCTGCTACACTGTGGAGGTTCCCTGTGGCTGGAGGTGATCATCCATAGCTGTAAGCTGTTAGCATGGCCCTACCACAGTTTATCCCCAGGACAACTAGCTCTCACCCAAAGCAATTCCCAGGTTTGGTTTGGGAGTTATCATGAGCCAGAGATAGCCAGCCATTGAGCCGTTTGCCAGTAGCTTGAAGGCTTAGAAAGTGCAATTAGCATAGGTTTGGCCAGAGTACATAGTTTTGCCTTTACCCTTGAAGTGTATCAGGCTTCCACTTGCAGCTTTTGGTGGGCTGTAGAAGAACGTACTGCTGTTGCCTAGGTCTTCATAAGCACGAGCAGGCATGATTAATTCTCACGTCTGTCAGAAAGCCCATATGCCTTGCAATAATATATTTGTTCTTGTGTTCTTCACTGCTATTTTTATATACCATTCTTTTACTTAAATGTTATACATATTTTTAATTAATTATTATGTCATTCCATTGTAGAAGATTACTGAAAACTGGAAGTTACTTCTGTCTTGTTGAATTTCTTACTCTGGGATTCATTTGGTTTTTTTTTTCACTTATAACACAGTTAGCTACCGTTTACATATTTTTCTTTTAATTTCCATCAGTTTCAGTTATTGTCCATATTTCTGCCATTATTTTGTTGATTTGCTTTCCGGCTTACAATTCAAGACACTTTTCAAAGCTGCTTCATTTTGCTGAAAAGAAGACTTTACATTAATCAGGAAGAGGAATGTATTTCCTGTGTTTACACTCACAATGTTATTTTGACATAAAGATGAGAAAAATAATGGAAATGAGAGCTGTCTTCACAAAGTGAGCTGTGTCAAAAGGTAGCCTGGCCCATGTTGCTGGTCCATGACTCTGTAAAGGAAGAGTTAGCAATCAAAGCACCGAGGGAGAAAACACACAATACAGACCCATCAAACTTTAGATTCTACCATATGAAAATGTGTAATTCAGCTCTCCCGTGGGTTTATTGTTTGTTTGTCAGCCCAGGTGGCTGTGTCGTCTATCTTTTCTCATTTCTGTTGATTTATCAGGAAAATTGATCATACAGTATGTAGCTGAAGCCAGTTATCTGTCAAGTTGTCACATTGTCTCTGGCTTGTCCCTCGCAATTTACTGTCTCTTTTTTTATACTTAGATTATGAGTTCCTTCAGAGAGAAAGGGTATCTTTCTCTGCTTTCATACCACACAGTATGATGAAATACTAGGCCTTGGAGTAGGGTTTCTAGTGCAAATTTATACAAATGATTTAATATGAAATAAATTTGTCGTATGTATGGAATGTTACAGCATAAGAACTGAAGGGAAAGTTACATTACTTTCACTTGGATCAGCCAGAGATGATGTCCAATATATCTGACCTTAATGAGAAAGTGTTTTTGAGTGTTGTACTTCTGGTGGCAGAGATTTCCAAAGCTACATATGCATGGGATAGTATACTTGGGTTTCTTAATATTATCAGGTGACAGAAAAGCAGTAGCTTTCTTTGTCAAATTTTGATCATTTAGTTCTTGTCCCTTCAAAAGAAGTTTACTGGTTTAGACTTGTAAGCCTGACTGACTTTCAAGAGAGACTCCTAAGTCAGGACAGAGGAATCCTGACTGTATAAATCAGTAACTCCGTCCTTAAGGAGGAATCTGTTCATTGGATTTAGGTATCAAGATGCAGATTACTTTTTGGAATTAAAAGTTCCCAAAATATTAAGGCATTCTTGGTATCTAGTTGAGCAAGATTTAGTGCGAGGGGCTAACTTTCTGACATGGTTAGCCTTATCACATTGACAGATCCAGTGAAGAGTGTGGCTGATGATGCACATCTCTCATCTGGGTCCCAGCATGATATTTTTCTTGATTGAGAACAGTGCAGTAGGTGCTAGAAGCATTGCTGCCTGGTACTTTTAAGCCATGGGGAATCATTTAAGACATTACTGCTACCATAGAAACCAATTTCAACTCAACAGAAATTCAATTCATGGAAAAAGCTTCTGAGTCTGAATCGTTCATATGTTGTTACTCCTAAGAGGTTTGCCAATGCAGTGGAGACTTCTGGAAACATTTTGCAGTCCCTCGAAGCAGTAGTTTTATTCAGATGCTTTGAAACTCTGACAGTATCCACAATATGGTTCTATGGTCTGTCCTTTTAGGAGAGCCCTAACATGAACTAACATTCTCCACACATGCCTACATAATATCATCAGTTTCTAAAGAAGTGAAGAAATCTGAGAAATGTATTGAATTTCTGCTGCTGAGTTTTCAGAATATCAGAGCCCAGTACTCTCTGACCTTTTAGATATTACGTGTGAGGAAGGTTTAGTGTTTAATACCAAATTTACTTGTTTGAAGATATTTCACATTACCTGGGATTTTGATTTAGATACAGCAATATTCTGAAATTGCAATGCAAGCACTATATAGCAATCACACTCTACAGTGAAATCACATAATGAACATCATTCTCATTACTGTTCTTCATATGCTAACTGTCATGGTCCTGGACATTCCTAGTTGCTGAGAAGGAATATGTAGGTTGAAGCCAGCTCAAACCTGTTCCTCTCTTCAGAGTCACTTTTGCTGTTTGCTACATATTTATACTCTTTGTTGGGCTGAGCCACATATACAGCTCCTGTGTGCTGGTCTGTCTGGCTCAGGAAGATAATGCTTTCTATTGATTATTTTAGAGAAGGCCATTTACATAACCCATTGGCCCACTCAATTGATACAGCCATTTATCTACAATAAAGGCCACCATTTGGTCTCCTAGGTGTTGGGATAAGTTCAGCTTCTTTTGTGATAGCTGTGGCCACTTCCAACATTTTTTTCCAAGCTTCATGAGCACATCACCCTTGTCTGTCTTCTCTGACGTTTATTTCGCTGTAGGGGTTCATGGATAGAGCGTGCAGAATCAGCAATATTGCAAATTACAGCAAATATAAAAAGAACATGTTAAACAGTACGTACATGCATCTCCCTCTTTCCTTAACAAGTCCAGACAAGCACATTCGGATATTAAAGCTGTTATGTCAAATTCAACTTTTTGGTCAAGTCCTCTGCAATCCAGAAATCCTAATATGGAAATTTCATCAACAGACAAACAGAAATATGATACTGCACATAGGAAAGGTGAAGAAGACATCTGTCATATGAATAATTCTTTCTATTACGTGATTAGTTCTCTGATTCACTTATAGAGAAGGCCTTTAGAGAACAATTTAAAAGAAATAAAACCTTTCATTTATCTTTAAAAATTCAGATACATGTAAGTTCTTATGCCAATTATTGTTGGAAGATCTAGTGAAGACTGCATGCACATGTGTTCATACAGTTTTGCATAAGCTACCTAATAACAAATAAAATTATTTAAATCTCGACATAATTTGTAGAAAAAGAGCAAATTAAGTTTAATAGACTTCCTGAGGCAAAACAGAAGATACAACTTTATGCAGAGCTCAGCATGATCAGAAGGGAAGGATATTTTCAAGTATTTCTAATTCATCAGATATGGGCTTCTGTGTCTATCTATATAAAGTACAAAAAGGATAGCCTTTATTATCCCCTTTATTTCTGCAAAGCAGCTTCGTTCAGTTCTCATATTTAATTTTTTCCTGTTGAAGAAGTGTTTTGATATGATTGCAATGCTTGGGGTTTTGGTTTGTTTGGATTTTGGGGTTTTTTGTTTCCAAAAAGGTCACAAAGGGGGTAATGAATGCTGAAATGTTGTCACTGCATTTTAATTCATTTAGTCATGTTATTTTTGGCCAGTGAATGCAGCTGAAAAATAACTCCAAAACGTAAAGGAAGAATTGTACATTTTTTAGATGTCAATTTTTTCTTTCCCTCATTAGAATACATTGCTTTCTTAGTGTATAAGGCATATATATTTCAATTCAGATAAAAATATTGTATTAACTTATATGATAGCTTAATGACTTACTCATAAAGTTGGTAAGAAAATTTTGAATAAAATAGACTGGAAAAGGAAATGTTAGATAAAACACAGCTTTACAGAGTATTGAAAACCTGTTCATTGGACATCAGCCCACAGCTCAGAACGCCAACTGTATCATGGGCCAGCTGTATACTGGGCCAACCGTATCCTGGGCTGTATCAAAAGCAGTGTGGCCAGCAGGTCAAGGGAGGTGATTCTGCCCCTCCACTCCGCCCTGGTGAGAACCCACCTGGAGTCCTGCGTCCAGCTCTGGAGCACTCAGCACAAGAAAGACATGGAGCAGATCCAGAGGAGAGCCACAAAAATGATCAGAGGGCTGGAGCACCTCTACTATGAGGAAAGGCTGAGAGAGTTGGGGTTGTTCAGCCTGGAGAAGAGAAGGTTGCAGGATAACCTTATAGCAACCTTCCAGTACTTGAAAGGGGCCTATAGGAAAGATGGGGAAAATCTTTTTAGCAAGGCTTGTTGTGACAGGACAAGGAGTAACGGCTTTAAACTAAGGGAGGGTAGGTTCAGATTAGATATAAGGAAGAAAATTTTCACGACAAGGGTGCTGAAACACTGGAATGGGTTGCCCAAAGAGGTAGTGGAGGCCCCATCCTTGGAAACATTCAAGGCCAGGTTGGACGGGGCTCTGAGCAACCTGGTCTAGTTGAAGATATCGCTGCTTACTGCAGGGGCGTTGGGCTAGATTCCCTTCCAATCCAAACCAGTCTGTCATTCTATGATTCTATGATTCAAAAAATATGAGAAGGAAAAGACGTGCCTCAAGGTGCCACCTTCAGTTCCATGATATGAACTGGTTTTCTTGCATTCCAGTAGTGCTAAAATAGATGCCTACCTTCATAGTTATCTTCAAGACTCTTAGTAAATTCCTATGTGGTGATTATATAGTAAATACAGGCCTTCTGGCTGACAAAGAAGTCAGGTTTTCAGTTCATCAAGCAGGGTGCTCTGCCCAGGTATACTGAAGCATTACCTTTCCAAACTGCTGAGTGGCTCAGCACCCAGGTGGAGGCTTTACCTGCCAGGTTAGCCTCGGGCAGTTTATAGACAAACTGTGAGAGAGCTGAAGGTGGGCTGAGTTGCGGGCTGCATCCCCACACCTGGGACAGTGTTTTAGGAGCAGCTATGGAGTACGTAACAAGAATCTCTGGGGTTGCCTTCTGCTTTATTTCTGATGCTTGGGATTCTTTAATTTTTTACGTCCTCCTCGTCACAGCCTTTGTTAAATCGTATAAATGCAGCAGTGCTAAACTAGATGTCTATCTGAAACAGATATATTGAAGAGTTTTGTAATAAATGGGTGATGGCTATATACTAAATATATTCCAGGCAGTTACTTTTTTGTGGTGACGAAGATGTCAGGGCTTTACACTGAGAGCATTTCATGTCTCTAAATCAAAGTTTACAAAGAGTAATACAGTATAATTGTTTAATTATTAATTATCTTCACTGCACTTAACAAAGTCCCACTGCTTTTTTTACAAGTAGCAAAGCACATACATCCCAACACAATGGGGAACTAAAGAGGTACTATTTTCCACAGCATTTCTGTTCTTCCTGTTAGAAAAATCTGGCTTTTATGACCAGGAAATTTATTTTCATGTAGGAGTGGCATGGTGCTATGCTGTAGCCTTAATTCATTATCTGCTTCTTTCCATATCAATAATACCAAATCCCATTTTTCTTGATTGAAATATTTCTCCTCAAATTAAGACATGAATAAGATAAAATAATAAAATATGAAATTTTTCCCATTTACTAAGGAACTAAAAGGTAAATTTTTAATGTAAATTGCTTACTATAGAGTTTTGTTGGTAAGTTATGCAAACAAGCAGCTGTTCAGTTTTACCAACTTTAAACTAATACAAGAAATTATCTTCTACAAAGACTGTCATCTATTAAGTTTTGCTTTTCGCTGAATTTTAGTGTTCTCTTAGTTGCAATGATCACTTTTTTCTCAGCTTTCTTACATGACGACTTTTTTTTCTCATACATATGCCAAATAGTTGATGAGTGGAGACAGTTTCCTTTATTTACTTTATTTACAGAATTACAGAATCACAGAATCACAGAATGTTCGGGGTTGGAAGGGACTTCTGTGGGTCATCTAGTCCAACCCCCCTGCCGAAGCAGAGTCTCCTACAGCAGGCTGCACAGGACCTTGTCCAGGCAGGTCTTGAATATCTCCAGAGAAGGAGACTCCACAACCTCCCTGGGCAGCCTGTTCCAGGGCTCCGTCACCCTCAGAGGGAAGAAGTTCTTCCTCATGTTCAGACGGAACTTCCTGTGCCTCAGTTTGTGCCCATTGCCCCTTGTCCTGTCGCTGGGCACCACTGAAAAGAGCTTGGCCCCATCCTCCTGACACCCACCCTTGAGATATTTATAAGCATTTATTAGGTCCCCTCGCAGCCTTCTCTTCTTCAGGCTGAACAAGCCCAGCTCCCTCAACCTTTTCTCATAGGAGAGATGCTTCAGTCCCCTCACCATGCTCGTAGCCCTCCGCTGGACTCTCTCCAGTAGCTCCTCATCTTTCTTGAAGTGGGGAGCCCAGAACTGGACAGAGTACTCCAGATGAGGCCTCGTCAGGGCAGTGTAGAGGGGAAGGAGAACCTCCCTCGACCTACTGGCCACACTCCTCCCAATGCACCCCAGGATCCCATTGGCTTTCTTGGCAGCCGGGGCACACTGCTGGGTCATGGTCAACCTATTGTCCACCAGGACACCCAGGTCCCTCTTCACAGAGCAGCTCTCCAGCAGGTCTGCCCCAAGCCTGTACTGATGCATGGGGTTGTTCCTCCTCAGGTGCAGGACCCTGCACTTGCCCTTGTTGAACCTCATCCTCTCTGCCCAACTCTCCAGCCTGTCCAGGTCACGCTGAACGGCAGCACAGCCTTCCGGTGTATCCACCACTCCTCCTAGCTCTGTGTCATCAGCAAACTTGCTGAGGGTACACTTTCTAACTCTTCATCCAGGTCGTTGATGAAGAAGTTAAACAAGACTGGGCCCAGTACTGACCCCTGGGGGACACCACTAGTTACCAGCCTCCAACTAGACTCAGCGCTGCTGATGACAACCCTCTGAGTTCTTCCATTCAGCCAGTTCTCAGTCCACCTCACTGACCACTCATCCAGCCCACACTTCCTGAGCTTCCCTAGGAGGATGTTGTGGGAGACAATGTCGAAAGCCTTGCTGAAGTCGAGGTAGACAACATCCACTGCTCTCCACTCATGTACCCAGCCAGTCATGCCATCGTAGAAAGCTATCAGATTGGTCAGGCATGATTTCCCCTTGGTGAATCCATGCTGACTACTCCTGATAACCTTCTTTTCCTCCACTTGCTTGATGATGACCTCCAGGATAAGCTGCTCCATCACCTTTCCTGGGATGGAGGTGAGGCTGACCAGTCTGTAGTTCCCTGGGTCCTCCTTCTTGCTTTTTTTGAAGATTGGAGTGACATTGGCCTTTCTCCAGTCCTCGGGCACCTCTCCTGTCCTCCAGGACCTCTCAAAGATGATGGAGAGTGGTTCAGCAATGACATCCGCCAGTTCCCTCAGCACTCGTGGGTGCATTCCTTCAGGGCCCATGGATTTGTGGGCATCCAGATTGCTCAACTGATCCCTCACACAGTCCTCCTCGACCAAGGGAAAGTCATCCTCTTTGTAGGCTTCTTTTATTTGCTTTCTCTTTTATTGAAGAGATACTTCTAGACAATTATTTATGAATTTATGTCCTCCTTTTGGCCAGCTGCCCATCAAAGAAACCATTAGCCACATTCAGAATCATCAGTTAGAGCAAGTTGATTTCTATTAGCTATTAATTGCCTGTCAGTTTATCAGGGCAAGCACAGAGATTAGCACAGGGCTACCATCATGGATACTTTGGTGATGCTTAAACCTAACAATCTTTATATCATTTGTGAGTGCTGCTACCTAGAGCCATGTTGTGGCATCATTATCACACCGCTGCTACCGGGCTGGGAAAGGCACCAGAGTTAGTCTTCCTGGCTAGAGACGGAGGCAAGCGTGCCTGGGTGAGAGCTGCCCAGGAGCTCATGCGCTCTAACTGTGGCTTTCTGCTCAGCTACAGTAAAAATTTTCCCCTTAAGTTAATATGCTTTTCAGTTTTAAATTGTCCTCCAAGAATTTATGGGTTGGGTCTAGGAACTGACTTTCAGAAGGCGCATCCTTCAAAGTTTTTTCGTTGCTTTGTTTCAGTTTGATTTCTTTGCACGCACAGGCCTCAGGAAGAGGGGTACCAGGGCAAAAGGAGGAGAATATAGCCGTAAGGTTTTGAAACACTTTGAACTGCTATAGGACCCTAAGCTTCAGCACATGTCTAGTTGTATATTGTGATTTCTGTCTTGTGGTTGTCATGAGAAATACAAACATCCAATTTAGGAAGGATAGAATGTTGTCTCATTCAGCAACATTGCATAATAATATATAGTATGCAAACAACTTTGGAAAGATTTATGAGGTTACGGTACTAATGCATTTCACCCCAGCTGGCAGTTATGAGCCTGCTCTGAAACAAGTGTTTCACTTCTGTTGGATTTCTGGTGTTTGCCTTTGTTTGGATGTTTACTTGTTATTTCTATAGGGAACTTGTTTCTGGAAATATACTGTAAATAAATATAACCAGGGAAAAAAAAATGTATTTAAAATACACTTTTTTACACACTTTATATAGTTTGGTTTTTTGTTTTGCTTTGTTTTAATTTCTGAACCTCAGGGCTTAGCACATCTTGGAGAAATACAAATTATAACAGTAAAATTATACAGTAAATTACAAACAAGAAGCTTATGAGGTATTTCTGTGCAGTGGATCTGACATGTATCTATGGGCAGGTAGGAAGAATAGGAGTCTGTATGTATTGTTTCTCAGGGGAGGCATAAAATACACGTGGTTTCTTTATGCTGCAAATATAACAGGATTTCTGAGAATCAGAATTATTAAAATTCTGTTTCCCATTTCTCTTGATGTTAGCTACTGCAAATTCAGAGTGATAAAGAAGAGCTAAGTTATAGTCTGAGTCTAGTGGGTTAGAAGACTTAAACATAACTTGTGAAAGCATTTAATAGTCTATATGTGTGTGTCTGTGACTGTCCACACAATTTGCTCTAACACTGCCTTAGAAAGGCAATTTTTATTTCATCTCCCCTTTACACGACTCTTTCAGAACTTGTGGTGGTAGCTGTAATCAAGAACCGAGCTTTCCTGAATAGAAGAGCTCAAACTTGTCACATATACTCTGTCCTGAATGTTATCATCTGTGCTTATTCAGTTATCTGGAGACACAGTGTCATAAGAGGAGACAGATGTAACATTGAATTGGTAGTAATGTAGTAGGATAATTAACTTCAAACAGAAACAGTGGCTCTACAGCACCTCAAAAGCAACTGGGCTTGTTTGAAGTGTAGCTTTCATTTGGAGCACTAGATCTGGATCAGCACATCTGCTGATTTAGTTTTCAACAAGACAGTCACACTTCAAACAAGCCCAACTGCTTTTGAAGTGTGTGTGTGAAGATTAGGCAGCAAACCTTTCTGTAATACACACTTGTAGCAAAAACCTTAAACATAACCTAAAAAAAACCCCACAATCTCTGAGTTTGTCCATTTCTATATTTTCCTTTTTATGGAGACACATGGATAATATTAGGTGGAGTCATCGAAGTTATATAGCTAAATTAGCAAAACTTTCCTGTAGTTCATATATTGCATAGTGTTTATGTGAGCTGATTATATGCATACGTGAGTAGTCCTGGCAAGACACGCAACAAAAATCAGGAATGTGCATACATATGTCATCAGGACAGATACTACACCACTCTTTAAAAGTCATGGACTATGTCCCAGTTTTGGGGTACTGTCCTGCTAGCAGTCAAGATATTGTCTGGTGTTGCACAGGCACTAGTCGTGCCTGAGGAACTAAATAACAAGATGTGGACAGAGAGGCATGAATTGCAAAGGGGCCTGAGCAGAATCACTGTCTGGACAACCTGTCCAGTGGACAGCTCAAAAATTTATAGCTAATGAGACTTTATTTTTATGTAAATTTCTTATTTATTGAATGCGATCACCAGAGTCCTGCAGAGCTCTTGATAAGCAGTGTTTTTTCTTATATATTGAACTACTTCTTATACCCAAGAGTACACTATGCATAGAAGATGTAGTTTATAAATTATTTTCTCCTTTCATGAATGCAGCACATTATTGAACATCAGTGAAATCATCCTTCATCAAAATTTCTGATTTAGTGTCCTGTTTTTCTGAAATCAGCCGGACTCTTTCTGCTATTTTTGCTGACTCAAAATGAATAAAATCCTTTAGGATAACATAATTTGATTATTGTCACTATAAAGTGCAGGGCTTTATCTACTTCTTTCTTTGGAGAGAAAAAGATAAGTTTACCTACTGCATTTTCAGAATTGAGAGATTGCTATGTTTTTTATGTCGACTATCCTGTAGTCTTAAAAAAAAACAAAAAAAAAAAGAAAAAGATTTAAAAGACTTTAGTAGTGGGTGACAGCATATGGATGACGTTGCCAGTGTCTGAATGTTAACATCATTTTAAGATATTTTATTATTCCTTATCTTTAATATGTGAGGCACAGAGGCTAATCAGATCTTTGTTTGTTGTGTGATTTCTGATATAGAACATGCCATTCCTTAATTTGGTGTTCTTGGCATCTGTAAGTACATTGTATATTTTTCCTCGAGACAAAGTTTATGTCAGTAACTACCATTTCATCACATTTCTTGATGAAGAACGTCTGCAACTAATTATCTTGTTTTCTCTACTGAAGTTTTTAAAGTTCACTGTAATAGTATAGACCAAATGAAAGACTTGTTAACAGTCTCAGTATATAAACAAGGTTTGAGCAAAATTTAATGTTTTCTATTGTACATAAAAAGCCAAATGTTCTATTACAGATTGCTGGAATAACAAAATTAGGATTCAATCTTGAGGTACATATTTTACTTTGTGGCTAGTAGATGACTGTTTAGACTAACTGGAAACAGAGCAAATCAACATAAAAAGAAAAAATTATTTGTTTTCACTGTAAGGATCAATGAAATATTTCTACAAAACAAACCTCTTGTATGTTACATTGCTTCATTGCTTATCATACAGAAAGCAAGTTAGTGAAACCCATGGCTTAAATTAACTCCAACAGAGACACCAGGAAAGTCCTATGTGCAAATGCAATTTCATCGTGGAAGTCAATATATACTGTAGTCATCTAAATTAAGAGATCCACCAATAGAAAGTAAAGTAGAAGTCACAGTACTGAAACTGTATATATTGATTCATTGTCATGGACTCAAAAAATGGAAGTGTCTTCCAAATGTAATTTATTCTATCATCATTCTTCGAGACAAGACCATAAACCCTCACAGATATTTGTCTGAATTGTCGCTAAAAGCGTGTCACTGCACAATTCCTGTATAGCCAGGTTTGTGGCTTAGCTATTGTTATAAAGGGTTTTCCCTAGTACTGCCCTGAACTGTCTTAGCTGCAATTTAACCTGATTATTTATGCCACACTCTCAGTGCACACAGAGAAAATCACTCTTGCCATTATAACAAACAACCTTTCACTCATTGGAGGAACATTACTTTGTCCCCAGTTAAACTTCTCTTTTCTAAAGACAACAGTCTGTCCTTTTTAAACCATCTTACAGATGCCCTCTCCCCTGTATTTCATTATATTCTCATTTGGACTTCCTGGTGTTCATCCTGACCCTGGTCACTTGACTTGGTATCTTCCTCAAGAACCAAACCATCCCATACTGCTCTAGTTGAATACTAACACCTAGAGGAGTGGGATAGTTACTGCCAATTTATATTTGGTATTTCCACAATTTTATTTTTGGGGATGGGGTGAGGGAGGTGATTGCCACCTGTGATACCAACCATAAAGTGATCCAAGATAGCTAAAGTTGGGAACTTTATTTACGTCTCTCAAACAAGCTTTAGTTAGTCTGGGACCAGTCAGACCAAAAGCAGACATCTATAGTGTAGAAGAGGTAGTTTTGCCCATTGCCTTTATAGAAGCCCTATATAGAAAAATAAGGAATTCAAAGGTGCAGTTCTTTTCAACCCAAAAGAGGTATCTGTAGCATGTTAGATTAGTCACATCCTAAAAGTACCTTTATTCCGCTTTGCTGCTATTGGGTGACCTGCTTGCATATAGATTTTAATACAATGTACCTTTCAAGTTAGGTGAGATAAATCAAACCCAGAAAATCTAATATTTGCACACTCAAACATCAGTCAGCACCTGTTCTTGCCAGGAAAAAGGTCAAATACAGTTTATGTGAAGAGGTCAGTTGATGCATGAGGTCAGTTAATAAACTTAATTCATTTTTTTCCCTTGATAATTCTTATTCTGATAAAAAGAAGAAAACTCCCAAAATTTTAACTTCATTATTTTTTTGTTAAGGTCAACTATGTGTAATTTTTTGCTGTTTGGGCATTGTTATTCGAAATAATAAAATTAAGCACGTTTACATTTTCTCCATCCTTCCCCTTTTTATAATTTTTTACACACTGAACAAATTCATGAAAGAATGGGGAACAGTAGAAAACAGCCAAAATATCAGATACTTTTCACTTGATTTTAGAAAGTGTTAATTTTTTAAATTTATTTTAATGTATATTTGAAATATTAAATTATTTAATGTCAGCTATTTAGTGTGCTATTTCAAATTCTAAAAAGGGACAAAATATGATTTTACTGGGTCAGGAAGGATGTGTTCTAAATCAGAACAACATACTTATTGGCCTATTATTAATAGCTGAATGAGTGATCACGGATAAAATTTACCCAGCAACAATGCTGAGGAAGAAGGGAAGGAGACAAGTGTCAGAACAGTATGTATTCCCCAAAAGAAGGGAAGAAGAGAGGTCACACTGTATTTTGTCAAGTTTGCCTGGAAGAAAACAAGATGCTGTGCAGAGAAAGAAGTCAAAGCTAGAGAAGTAAAGAGTTTGAAAAGTGAGTCAGGCAGGCTGAAAATCAACCAGACTTGTAAGCTGGAAGAAGCACCAAAATAAGCTGCACATTCCTTACCAACATTGTAAGACAAGGCCTATTCTGTTTACTGGTAGGTATGTGTTGCTTCTTACAGTCACCCTTCATATATCCTCTCTGTCAGGGTTTATTTTAGGTTATTTCTCAGAGCCATGTAGTGACCTCAATCTGCCTTGTAATGGGAGTTGTCTCTATGCGCGTATGGCCTGAAGCCATTGTACAGTCTCTAAAGCACATCAACAGTTTGCATATTATCCAGGGTGATTCCCTTTATAACTTTGTGTTTATTTTCATTTTGCAATAAAGATGTAGGATGATAAGCATAAAATAAAACTTTGTACTGGTAATGGGAGGTTACTGCTCTGTGACCTTTTCACATATTTAATATTCAAATATCTGGAAAAATAGACTTCTGATAAATTGGAATAAAATCAATACTGTTTTCCATAAAATTATTTTATAAATTAGTCATACTCTGCCATTTTACACCATATTTTACTGTTTCTCTTTATTGATAGATGATAAATTTCTAACTGTGGAGTAGTAAGTTCTCATCAGTTTTGATGCAGTACAATATTTAATCAATGAAGACATACTGATACAAATATCTTTTATGTTAAACAATGTAACTTGAAAGTAATAATATAGTCTGCAACATAACTATATCTACAAATTATTGATGTACTTTTAGAAGAAGTGAATATTAATATCTTTAAAACAAAGGAAATGGAAAAAAACAATGGAAAAGAAGTTGATGGTGCAATTTCCCTTGTTATAAGGCTGATTCATTTCCATACTTCTGTAGTATGATTTGAAGAAAAAAACACTACAGCCCCAACTAACACGTTCGTCCCACTTCTGAAAAGTGTGCTGCCATAATGTCTTACATGAGTAATACTTCTACAAAACACAGTACAGTATGTATAGTAGAATATTCTGAAATATGACTAATTAAAACACATTGTAAGGCAGTCTGTGGTTTCATCCTACAATACCTATAATATTATGAGCTGTTTAAAAGTCACCCGCCTGAATTAAAAATTCAGCTTTATTATATTTACAGATGTTTCTATGAGTGATGTGTTATCCCATCCCATTTCAGTGATACTCCCACAGCCGTTTAATTAGGTTATAGACCCTCTGTGCCTCAGTCTTCCCATCAGTCAGAAGAGCACTGAAGACACAGTTGTTGTTATTTTCAAAGTAACAGAGTATGCTGTCCTTCACTGTAATATCTGTTCCAAACAGAACCCATCTAGTTGACATAAACTGCAAAACAAGAGACCTTAAAATTTTGCATTTCCTTTTTGTTAGGGGGAAGAAAAAGACGGTGATGTCATTCTTGTTCATTAATATGGGAGAATGACTCTAGTTTAGTATAATTGGTTTTGCTACGTTATAATAATAAATATTAGAACTATGCTATATTTTTATAGTCTTTAACATTTAGTTTTTTATGGATGGAGGCTGTCAAGTGCTATGAAGCCTCAAGCTTTATAGCTTGATGCTAAGGATGACAAACAAGGAACGTTGAATTTTTAGCATCTACTGGCTTGCATTTGAGAAAGAGGTTTTTTTAAGCTTTTGTGAACTCACACGTGTTATCATAATCTGAAGTCTCACAGAACTCAGGAAATTTTAGGTAAAAAAGTAAAAAGCTGTTGTCAATTTTTTCATGCCCTTTTTGTCTTGTCCTTCTGGTTTGTTATTACTGTAAGTGATTACTTTCTTTTAACAGACCAGTACCCACTGGGTGGACATTAATCTTCAGAAAGCATAAATTTTAGCAATCAATATACGACAGATAATACAGAGCACCAAATCTAAGTTATTTAAATAGAGAGAGTGGGAAAGCATCATTAAAACAACAGATTGCATACTTTTTTCAGCACTTTTCCATTAAAGAGAAGATGACTGTGAAAAAAAACAGGAATGTCAACTGGGCACTTTTTAGCTGGTGTTGTTTAAAATTTACATTTTTACACGACAATTTTGCAGGCTAATTTGGGAAATAATGGAACAGAGAGTTGTGTTTGGCTGTTTGGTACTGAGTAGAGAGCTATACTTGGGTCATTGCTTGTAGTTGTACTACTGTTTAACAATGATTCTAAAACCATGTTGCCAAGTTTCAGCATCCATGCAGGGACAGCAATGACTCTCACACATTGATACAATGCACAGTCGATCCGATTTATTGGACTGCTTGCGTGGTTATATACATTTTTCATATCTGCACACACGATCATGCTTATTCGGATAGGCTACAGACATAAATCACGCACTGTACACGCACCCCATATTCCCTTATGATTGGTAACTATGCACTAACGCCAATAGCAACAGGCCACCTCCACGTCCTCGAACACATCTTGTTTTTGCTAACCCACATCATGTGCACTATCAGAACTTTCTCAATTGCTATTCTTAGCTGTCCTTTCCAGCAGCCTGTTCAGTTATGCTAACTGTTTTGCTTAAGCGGCCTAGTCATGCTAACTCTCAAGCTACATCGACCCCAACACCATGTGAACTACATTCCTATTATTATTGTCAACTTTTCAAGTGAAAACTATCATGGCAGATTTGTGCCAATGTCTTCCGTGTATAGTGTCAGATTTCTTCCTGAAGTAATCCTGTGTGAGAAAATCATTGCCAAAAATTGAGCCATTGTCAGAAGATTCATATTGCTGGGGAGGTTCGCTTTGGCTTCAAAGATCTGTGGGAATTAATCTTTATAAGGTAAGTGTGTACTATAGCAGGAAAATTAGGCAGAATACATCACAAGTCCTGACAGTGGTGTTTTTCACATTATCTTTAAGTTTATCTAGAAGTACTTCCACGTGGACTAACATTTAAGCAGATAACATTTTAAGTTTCTTTTTGGTTGACTTTTGAAATTTTATTTTGAATACTTTTGGTACACTTGTTCTTCTAAAAATCATGAAAGTAACATGATACAGCTGTTGAATTTAAATGACATTTATATAAAAGTCAGGTTACATATGCTGCAAAGCTAAACCAAAATACATATAACCACATTCATTCAATATGTTCTATGGCATTAATCAGATATGTGAATTTTATCTAGTATAATCCTTATTTCTCTATTATTTTTTCAGGGCTTTTCTAGAAGCAAGGTTTTCTGGGTGTTTTTAAGGTTACTGAAAGAAAATGTGAGGGATTTTCTTTTTGTTCAAAAAAAGCAATTGCACCTCTTTTAATTTGGGACCTTGGTCATAATGGTAAATAATTCATTCACAATAGTAGGCTATCTGCACAGAGGGTACACTAGTTTGAGACTGTTTTTCCTATCCAGAAAGAGCTGGCTGAATAAGTAAATATTTGCAAGACTTAGTTCAAAATCTGATGTAGATTCAACTGAATATTTAAAGAAGGGATTCTTTCTTGATGGAAAGTTCTATAGCAGTTCTCCATTACTTCAACTTTCTGTTCAGTAAGTGTAATGGGGTTACTAACTCTGGTAGATGTTATCATGGGCTCTGAGCCTCTGAGAAGTTTTTTTCTTTCTTCCAAAGAGCATTGACTGTCTGCTTATGCGTGGGTAAGTGTCTGCATATTTCAGAACTTCAGTCAGTGCCCACATTTCTGAAAAAGAAAAAAAAAATATAGGGTGTGGGGTCACAAGTCCACTGTGTTACTGAGTTATTTCTCTCTCTTACGTAACAGAAATCTCATCCTCTTCATTTTTCTCTATGAATTAATGAATTCACATTGTCACATTTAATCACATTTTCCACATGTTCGATGTCTTACAGACCAATAAATAGTCCAAACCAGCGTTGGTAAATCCTTGATAGTTTGAAGTGTGTTTAGTGGCTACGTAAGAGCCACTAAGATCGTACCTGAAGAAAAGCACCTTATTCCCTGTCTGAAAGCATGGTGTGAGTCAAACAAAGTAACACTTGGTTCACATTAGAGATTCAGTAGGTCAATGTGATGTGGCCCACAACATCATAATGTTTATTATATAATTTACTACTACTGTCCAATTCTCTTGAAGGGTTAAAATAAAAAGAAACCCACTGCATAAAAATGGAGAAAAGGGAGACTAAATCAATTTTGCTTCCATTTAATTGCGGCGAAGTTCAGAAAACTCTGTGTAAACAGCATCATAGTGCAAACTGATCTGAGAATATTTTTAGGAGATTAATTCAAAGACTACTCTAGAATTTTGAATATGACTTTTTTATGTGTGAAGAGACCAAAATATTAGTCCTGAGATCCAAACAGATTTCCTGTTCTTACATGGATCCTTTTACAATACAATATTTCAGGGTACCTGTTTCCCAACCTAAAATTGTGTGCAAATGAGCACTCATTTTGAGCCAAAATGTAACAATAAACATTTCAGAAGACTGACACCAAACCCACATATTTAAATCTTGCATTCAACCTAATCTAGAATCAAGGACTATTATTAAGCCTCTTCTGTAGTAAGAAGATAAACAGTGAATTACATGCAGAATTTTGTAGTGTTTTGTCTTGTTAATACGGGTCAGTAAGGTTGAAATTTGTGTGCTGGTAATGGCAAAATTGCTAAAATAAATCCTTGGTCATTTACAAAGCACAGAGAATTTCAAACAATATTTCCAATGAAGAAATACTAAGAAAAGAAAGAAAGTACCTTTTTTTTTTTACAAAATTGAATTGGGTGGAAACAGAATAAATGAAAAGTTAAAACTCTGAGGGAATTGTAGTAGACAGTAACTTCCTATGTTAAACAAGTAACATCTAAATTTGTAGGAACACAAATCGTTTAACATAGGTTGTGTTGAATGTAAAATAACAATGATAAAGCCTTACCATTCTTTCTCCATGCAGAGATTAGTTCACTCGTTCATTCCTGAAATGAACTGTGGATCAAGGATGGAAAATCCAGAGGAGGAGATATTAAGCCGAATCTCCCCAGCGTCTCTGAAACCATTTTTTTTTTTTTCCTTAGAAAATGTCTCATTTCTTTCAATTTTTTTTTTTTTTTTTTTTTTTTTTTTTTTTTTTTTGGTGGGGATGATGAGAGGCAATTTGTATTTTAGTTTCAGCTTTCGCTGTACTGGACTGTATACACAAGCTGAACAGTTGAGCATTGCAGCTATGAGATCTCACAATTTCTGTGCATACCCTCAGCTTGGAGACCAGTTATATAGGTTTTCTGCATTTTAGGTCATAAAAAATAAACCTCGCCGGCCTTTCCTGGGAACAATAAGCAAAGAAAGGAGCATTTGTTAAGCCAGCCCCTAGAGGCAGAGATTTAATGGTAACAGAGCTGTGGCATGCCTCCCCTGCGCAGTCCTGCTGCCAACACATCTGGCAGCGCTGTCAGCTTGCCTGTCCCAATGGCCTCCCACTCTCCTGGGCACCCTCCAGCCTCTGCTCTGACTATATCTCAGCTGCTTCACCAGGGGAAGTCCTTCACTTTCTTATTTGTAATGCCTAGCAGCCCTTTCAGTGGCTACAAATTTCTGTTGAATTTGTTTTCAAGGCTTCTGCCCTCTCTTCAGAGATAAACATGGGATAAATGAAGAGCTGTCATTTTGAGTCAACTGTTTTTCAGTCAGACTGAGTGTTATAGCCCAAGTATTAAGACAAAAAGAGAAACAGCAGATAAGATAGGGTCTGAGATTATGTTTATTCAGATGGCAAAAACAATGCTCTTTCTTGGGTTGTTTATCGTGAAATAATTTTCTTAGTGTCCTGATGTCACAGTAGAGTATAAAAACAGTGCAATCAACTGAATAATTTTCATACAGTTGTAATTCAGTTTTTAATGAGCTGTATGGCCACACAACTTCTACATAAGCTTGAAGAGTGCAGTTGTGCTTGTCAAATCATATTAGTTATGCAAGAGATACTACCTTCAGGGCTCCCAGAGTATGACTGACCATGCAAGATTTCTTCTGCAAACAGTAATTCCAGATGACAGTATTCCCTTGATCCCTGTGTATATAGGAGGGAATTGCAAGAGCAGAGGTCATTATCATCACATGTTATTTATTACATAACTGGCTAAAACAGAAATATGCTTTGCTTTGCTTCTAACCTGTGGGAGGAATGTGATCCCTGGAGCATTCTGTTGCCATATCTCAAGGATAGCTTGGACGAAAAGGGTATATTTAAAATGAGTTTTACTTGTAGTTCTGGATGCATGAATTGAAAAGCAAGATACTGTGAGGTTTTATCCTAGTTATTGATTCATCAAAGCACATGTGACAGAAATAATCATTTGTAAAGCTCTAGGGCAAACTCGATTTTACTTTGAGACTTCCCTTGTAAAAGGCTTGTGATACAAACACCAAGAAAAAAAAAAGTCTTTCTGTCATCATTTGATTCAGAGAAGTCAAAGCTCTTGATGACTGAGCAGTCTCTAGTACTTCAGATGAAGAGAGAAATGTGGCCACTTCAGCTCCAGAGGTACTGCTTGTTGTAAGTGGTAGTACTGCAGATATCTCAAGAGCACAGAGGAATTTCAGAGAGCAGCAGCAACTGAATAATTAAAAAGCTTGAAGGGGCTGTGTCAGTGACTCAAGTACAAAGGTCTAAAACACTGGACACAGGTAGCCCAGCTAAAGTGGATGCTAACAGTTATTATGAATATAAGCTGAAGGTATTTCGAGGATGAGAGGACACTGTATTAGGTATGGGACTCTCTGGGAACAGAATTTTGAGTAATGATTTGTTTTTAGACAAAGGAAAACTCAAGCTGATGAACAACAAAATTTCCCTAAGAATAAACTCCATGCTGCTCACCAAAATAGTAGGAACTCCATTCCTTAATTATTTGAGCTTATATTGACCAAAGCAGTAGGGACTATACTGCTTGTAGCAGGCTTGCCTTGGCACAGCAGAGCATGAACAATTTGATAAATTCGTATCTATTTCTGTTTCCAGGGAAAGCAACAAGACCATGTTATTAGACTGCTTTGCCTTACTGTAGTTAGGAACCGGAACTCTAAGTCACCAGATGATACTTGTTATCCTTCTCACCACCTGTCACCCATCCGGATGCCCAAGCATATGCCAAAATGTCTATTTTAATTCCAACTGAAACAACACAAAGAAATGAGAAAATGTGAATAGTGACGTCATACTACATAGGTTACACAGAAAGATTGTGCTAGGAGATTCTGAAAGTGTTATAGACACTTGTCTATGTGTGTAAACTGTATGCAAATTAGTAACAAGAGTTCCAACCTGTAGTGCCATAAAATTTCTCTTAGATCAATATGAAGAAAAAAAATATGTGTTTATGTGTGGTTTTGTGCTTCAGAATTCTGGTTCAATCTGACTTGAGATTGTTTGCTTTCTATTATATATGATATTTTCATTTGATATGTAATATAAATTATAACATTAAGAACAGGAGTTTTTTAAAGAAAATTCTGGACAGAACAACACTGCTGGGCTGGCTGTTTCTGAATCCTAGAGTAAAATCTAGAGGCAGAAGTTTTAATGATACTTTTGAAAAGGGAGAGAGGAGTTTTAAAATTTAAATCTCATTTTCAAAGCTAAGTTAAGGGCTTTAACACCAAAGTATGTTGCATAGCCTTACAAGATCTTGACCACTAGGGTGTACAATGAAAATATGGATTAGGAGGTATGACACAAAACATCACTACATGGTTCATGTGATCAACAGCTGATCTCTAAAACAAAATCCACTGTGGATATCAGAACACTTTCCTTACTACCATGCAATTTGCATGGAGGTTTACTGTGAATCCAGTTCCAGCTGCTGAAAAGTGAAGAAAACCACCTTAGTTACACAACGTTAGAATATCACTTGAAGTCTATATGAATACTTTTTAATATATTATTAATAATGCCATATACGATTAAATATTTAGAAACTTGATTAAAACAGAATGAGCCTGGGAATACCTACCAAACTTCTGTTGAACATCACTTTAGTTCAGAAGAAAGCTGCTCGCAGCAACTGGAGGGGAAGCAGCAAACCAAGCCCTTTTCAGACTATTGCTAGCTTTTCTCTTAAATAAGCAGATTTAGTCTCAGCTTCATCCTACTGGCTGATAAGATACACCACCTGGACATGTTTTTTTCTTAAACTGCTTTCTTTCTTGGGGGAGGGGAGGAATTAGGAATTACCTCAGTTTACCTCTGGCTGTTTGTGGGTGCTCTTAAACACTGGCTATTTTGGTCAAACAAAAATTAACTCAATATTTCAAAATATGTAGATATCTTTGTTAAGCTGCGATGCTGTCCATCAAGACATCATTTTTTTCTGACACATGACTGTAAATTTTAAAAGCTTTTCATCCTTTGCCTCACAGTTTTTGTGAGACACGTAGAATCTATTTGCTGTAAAGGATAAAATTAACCACTACAGGTTAGTATATGTTGTGCCTGTCAAAAATAAACACATATGGACTGAAACCTTTTCATTATTGAAGTGAATGAGAAATCTGTGACTGCCCTTTGTATAGACAAAAATTTATGTATATTGTTGAAGAGTAACAGCAATGGTAAAATCAAGACATTTTAACAGGAATTTTGACAACAGAAAAATGTGTTTTTCAGAAAACCTCTTAGTTGCATGTATAAAACTTAACATCCAGAGCAACTTAAAATCCAGTTTCATTTTGTGTTGCTATTTCATAGGAAACTCATTCCAAACTAACGTGAATATTGCTCTGACTCTTCACAGCCTTTCACTATAATGCCTAAATACATTTTAATAGTTAAATTTAAATATCAAGTAAAAATAATGAGAGTATTTTTTTCAGAGCACACATATTATTGATGTTAATCTGATATTAGATAGATTTTGATCAGTGGATACCTTAACTTTTTTCTCCCATGCCATATTGCAACAGCTGCCTTACGGAGAGGCAAGAACACTCACTAAGTAGATCTGTTGAGTTGAACCTCATTATGTGTGAAATGTGGTGTCTCTAATGCTATTAAATAGGCCAATTCTGTTCTTTTTCAGGTGTGACTCTGACAGTTTATGTGTGGGGGAGGTTGCCATCATCTTGAACCTTCTTCTGTTTCTAAATTTAAATCAGTGTTTTCCATAGGTGCTTTTTATTAGATATACCCAGACTTTAAATCATTTTGGTAGATGCTGTTGCTTACATATGCTATTTTAGCTTGTGTTGATGATTTCTAAATATTATTTAAATCCTCAAACTCAAGAATGCATAAGGATTTGGTTATTCTAGTGCTTGAGTAACTTCTTACATAATTTTTTTCCGCAGGAGTTTGCTGCACTGACAAAAGAATTAAATGCATGCAGGGAACAGCTGCTTGAAAAAGAGGAGGAGATTTCAGAATTGAAAGCTGAAAGAAACAACACAAGAGTAAGTATACAGCAGATCTCCTCTGGATATGATGGGTGTGTAAAGCAGGAGGAGTATACTTATATGTAATTTTAGATCTTCATTTGTATAAATAAGAAGACAAAATATCTGCCTTTTAATAAGTACATGAGACTAGTAAATTTCTAAATAACAGGAAGTATCTGCCATGCTATAGCCCTGGAGGAAATGACTGCACGGGTTAGCAAGAGGAATTACAAAAATTACAGATTTTATATATGACATGGTAAGTACACTCAGTTTAAATGTTTTCTAAAGCAAGGGACTCACACAGCCTTCCACGCCCCAGGGCCTGCAGAAGCAGCCTGCACATATCCTCATCTCTTATCAAGGCAAAAGGCAAGGTTACAACAAACCCAGCTTTCCCTTGTGCCTTGGATTTGATCTGAATAAGCATGAGATGAATGCTGCTACACATACCACGATGAGTCTGCTGGTCTGCTATTTAGTCTAGGTGCAGCCATGTGTCCTTGAAGTAAATGTCATTTGCCATACAGCTGAGTGAAGACAAGATTTCACCCTAAGTTTTTTACTACTTATATCACTAAGATTTTTACTAAGATTTTTACGAAGTTCTGTTTCAATCAGAAGATGTTATTCTGTCTGAGAACAAGAATATGTGATAGCATCTTCTGAAAATTGTCAAATGGTGTACGGGATGGTTTTCAGAATAAAATAATTTGTACATGTAAGTGTTTGGACAAAAGGAGAATTCATCAAGAAAGGGAAGAGGGGAGTAGAGGAGGCTTTATGGGGTGTCAAAAGGTGTGAGAAACAGGTGGAGTGGTCCCAGGTCAGACAGGACTCAAGCTGGTAATGAACATATGGGTTAGATCTCAGAGAGGCTGAACACCAAGAATGTTTTCTCATATTCATATTTCATTCTTTTGTGACGTGGGTATCTTCCTGTTTCCTTCCTCTCACTAAATTAATAGCACTTTGGCTGCTCAGATAACATTTCCTTGGTCAGTTAATTTGCATTCTGAAGGAAATCCAACAATGTACATGACAAAAGAACTGAGAGAGGGTCTTTCTCCCTCGTTTCTTCTGTCCAGCTGTAGCACCAGGGTGCCATAGACTTCAGAAATCCAAGGAAGGCCAGATGATACAGATGCCTACAAAGAGACAAAACTACCCCAGCTACTTCCATGCTAAGCTTGGAGGTGCAAGAGATGATAGCATTTAGCATAAAAGTGTTAGAGGTGATGAGTTTGGGAAACGTGATGGGAAACACAGGTGAGACATTCTTTTTCTCCCATGACTCTCATACATTCTAAATGGTCCAAAATAACTCCCACAAAAATAGAATTGATCAATGGTGAAACACGTAGAAATTGCACTATATTCTGGAGGTTTAGCAAGCCATCTCAACTACAAATCTGAAGACTTTTTAAAGCTGCTTAGATTGTCAGTAACTGCTACATGTATCTGATATTTTAATGTTTAAGGAAAAACTAGGAAAGACATTTAAGAAAAAAAGTTATGTGCGATAAAGAATACTTTGTGTTAATTTCCAGCACAAACTTTTGAATACAGAGATGTAGTTAAGAGATACACTCTGTTGTACCTATTCAGTGATCTACATATACCCATTCCTGCACAAAACACACATCGGTTTGCCTTTCTTTACTGAAAAAATACCATATAAACAGTTTGCAATGTCATCTTCTCAATTGCCCTAAGTTCTTTGTAAGTATGTGCACAAAACTGCCTAGCACAATGCTTATCCATTTCGCTACAAAGCCCACTGAACACTAACTTTGGTATATTGAAACTGCAGTGTATCAATACTTATTGTGGGTCTGATATAAGCAGTGCAGACTAGCAAAAATCCCCGGAGAGCCTTGTAGCCAAAGATAGTCAGCTGCCAAACGACTGTGAGACGAAAGGAAGATGAGTCAACTGCAAGTCATCACCTAAGTCAGACTGAGTCTGTCATAGGCACTTTCTTTGCAAACCAAGAAACTTAAAGATCGTCCATTCTTATGTTTCTTGTGTTATGTGAAAGAGAACTCAGTAATTTTCCAGGAGAACTAATACCAAGGAATGGGAGTTACAGAGTGCGATAATGCTTGTGAGAAGTCCTTGCAGTCAAAATTAGTAAACTCTACCAGTGTATTTTCAGAATGGGGATGAAGCTAGTTATTGTAGATGAAAAGATTTTGACTTTGAAAAAATATAGGAAATGCATGAGATGTTACAGTAAACAAGAGGGGAAGATATAGTCCAAGTATTAATGGGGAAGGAGAGAGAAAAAAGTCATAACCTGACCTCTAGCATTTTCATTAAGAACTTATCACCCCATCGTGTCATATATATGTTCTTGCCAGGCTCTAAGCTGCCATATACTACATTAGTTGCCAGTTTTCTGTAACAGTCATGCTGTCTTCTGTATGCTCCTGTACACTCCTTTCATAGGGAAAGATCAGCATTTTAGATATGAAGCTGTTGTCTTCAGAGTAGTCGTGGTAACATGCTAGTGGTGAGATTTCTAAAGAAGGCATTGGCTGTAAAGAGGCACCTTTGCAAGATTTATGCTGTTATTAATGCAAAAGAGCGTTAACATTTTGTGAAAATGTTGTTCCAAAATTTTTCTGTTAATAAAGGACAGATTCTAATAAAGTAATAATGTTTGGAGGACCACTGATACACTTTCGCTGTGAGGAAATTAAATGTCTTTTCTATCATATAAAGTTAGTCCAACTAATGCTTCTTTCTTCCGTACCACTAGTGTTCACACTTAACCCAGCTCTAGCTTGGCTATGCTAGCAAGTCTAACCTGCCCTCCGAGGAGATGCTCCTGCATAAAAACACGTAGTGGAACTACTCTCTACAACCACTTTTGTCCCAAGTAGCACTTCTAAATAAGGAGGCTCAGTTCCAAATTCTCAGATTGCTGTTTCTGAATTTTTTAATCCAACCTTTTATCTCCCTGGCATAATAGCATAAAGATGCTGTTTGAAGTACCTACTGCTTCAAACTGAAGATCAGCAAGAAGAAATAAAATTGGCAGCTCTGTCAGGTTCGGAGTATACACTCAGCTTTCTAGCTTCCTTCTACATTTTCAGTTATGCCCCATTGACAGTTTTTTCCTTTATTCTAGACCCACACTTATGCGTTTCTGTATTTCTTGGCAACAGCCTCATACATTTTTTGCCAATCTCCACAAAATCCACCCTCCCCCAAAACCGCAGCACACGTCCTGGCTTGCCACTCTGTGCCAAACTGCATTGGCAGTCCCTGACAGTAACATGTATTAGGGACAGATCATGATGGAATTACATTCTTCAGTACCCATACACTCCAGGTCTCAGTCAAAATACCAGGGTTAAAACGTTTCAGCAATATTTAGTCAAGTTCCTACTCAATCCTAGCAGCAGTCTTAAGTAAAGCTTCCTACTGACCTTCTGCTGTTGAATATGTATTTCTACTGCCTACAATAATTAGCTTTTTTCTGATGTATCACAGTAGAAATATTTTCATGTCCAGAATTTAGCTGGCAACTTAATCTGTCAGTGCACAAGGCAAAATAGAAAATGCAGGAGCATATGTATATGTATTGATTAGTGTGGCATTGCCAACAGTTCTCCCTGCTAAATCATTGATGGGACTTTGAAAACATATACAAAAATATCTTAATATACAGGCCGGTCAGCCTACCTCCATCCCGGGAAAGGTGATGGAGCAGCTTATCCTGGAGGTCATCATGAAGCAAGTGGAAGAAAAGAAGGTTATCAGGAGTAGTCAGCATGGATTCACCAAGGGGAAATCATGCCTGACCAATCTGATAGCTTTCTACGATGACATGACTGGCTGGGTAGACGAAGGGAGAGCCGTGGATGTTGTCTACCTTGACTTCAGCAAGGCTTTCGACACAGTCTCCCATGATGTCCTCCTAGGGAAGCTGAGGAAGTGTGGGCTGGATGAGTGGTCGGTGAAGTGGATAGAGAACTGGCTGAATGGCAGAACTCAGAGGGTTGTCATCAGCGGCGCTGAGTCTAGTTGGAGGCTGGTGACAAGTGGTGTCCCTCAGGGGTCAGTACTGGGCCCAGTCTTGTTTAACTTCTTCATCAACGACCTGGATGAAGAGTTAGAATGTACCCTCAGCAAGTTTGCTGATGACACCAAACTGGGAGGTGTGGTAGATACACCAGAAGGCTGTGCTGCCATTCAGCGTGACCTGGATAGGCTGGAAAGCTGGGCAGAGAGGAACCTGATGAAGTTCAACAAGGGCAAGTGCAGGGTCCTGCACCTGGGGAGGAACAACCTCATGCACCAGTACAGGCTTGGGGTGGACCTGCTGGAGAGCAGCTCTGCGGAGAGGGACCTGGGTGTCCTGGTGGACGACAGGTTGACCATGAGCCAGCAGTGTGCCCTGGCTGCCAAGAAAGCCAATGGGATCCTGGGGTGCATCAGGAAGAGTGTGGCCAGTAGGTCGAGGGAGGTTCTCCTTCCCCTCTACACTGCCCTGGTGAGGCCTCATCTGGAGTACTGTGTCCAGTTCTGGTCTCCCCAGTTCAAGAAAGATGAAGAGCTACTGGAGAGAGTCCAGCGGAGGGCTACGAGGACGGTGAGGGGACTGGAACATCTCCCCTACGAGGAGAGGTTGAGGGAACTGGGCTTGTTCAGCCTGAAGAAGAGAAGGCTGCGAGGGGACCTTATAAATGCCTACAAATATCTGAAGGGTGGGTGTCAGGAGGATGGGGCCAAGCTCTTTTCAGTGGTGCCCAGGGACAGGACAAGGGACAATGGGCACAAACTGAGGCACAGGAAGTTCCGTCTGAACATGAGGAAGAACTTCTTCCCTCTGAGGGTGACGGAGCACTGGAACAGGCTGCCCAGGGAGGTTGTGGAGTCTCCTTCTCTGGAGATATTCAAGACCCGCCTGGACAAGGTCCTGTGCAGCCTGCTGTAGGTGACCCTGCTTCAGCAGGGGGGTTCGACTAGATGACCCATGGAGGTCCCTTCCAACCCCTACTATTCTGTGATTCTGTGATTCTGTGAACAAACAAATGTAGGAAAAGAAGGTTATCAGAAGTAGTCAGCATGGATTCATCAAGGGGAAATCATGCCTGACCAATCTGATAGCTTTCTACGATGGCATGACTGGCTGGGTAGATGAGGGGAGAGCAGTGGATGTTGTCTACCTCGACTTCAGCAAGGCCTTCGACAATGTCTCTCACAACATCCTCCTAGGGAAGCTCAGGAAGTGTGGGCTGGATGAGTGGTCAGTGAGGTGGATTGAGAACTGGCTGAATGGCAGAACTCAGAGGGTCGTCATCAGTGGCGCTGAGTCTAGTTGGAGGCTCGTAACTAGTGGTGTCCCCCAGGGGTCAGTACTGGGCCCAGTCTTGTTTAAATTCTTCATCAACGACCTGGATGAAGAGTTAGAATGTACCCTCAGCAAGTTTGCTGATGACACAGAGCTAGGAGTGGTGGATACACCGGAGGGCTGTGCTGCCGTTCAGCGTGACCTGGACAGGCTGGAGACTTGGGCAGAGAGGAACCTGATGAGGTTCAGCAAAGGCAAATGCAGGGTCCTGCACCTGGGGAGGAACAACCCCATGCATCAGTACAGGCTTGGGGTGGACCTGCTGGAGAGCTGCTCTGTGGAGAGGGACCTGGGTGTCCTGGTGGACAACAGGTTAACCATGAGCCAGCAGTGTGCCCTGGCTGCCAAGAAGGCCAATGGGATCCTGGGGTGCATTGGGAAGAGTGTGGCCAGTAGGTCAAGGGAGGTTCTCCTTCCCCTCTACACTGCCCTGGTGAGGCCTCATCTGGAATACTGTGTCCATTTCTGGTCTCCCCAGTTCAAGAAAGATGAGGAGCTACTGGAGAGAGTCCAGTGGAGGGCTACGAGGACGGTGAGGGGACTGGAGCATCTCTCCTACGAGGAAAGGCTGAGGGAGTTGGGCTTATTCAGCCTGAAGAAGAGAAGGCTGAGAGGGGACCTAATAAATGCTTAGAAATATCTCAAGGGTGGGTGTCAGGAGGATGGGGCCAAGCTCTTTTCAGTGGTGCCCAGCAACAGGACAAGGGGCAACGGGCACAAACTGAAGCATAGGAAGTTCTGTCTGAACATGAGGAAGAACTTCTTCCCTCTGAGGGTGACGGAGCCCTGGAACAGGCTGCCCAGGGAGGTGGTGGAGTCTCCTCTGCAGATATTAAAGACCTGCCTGGACAAGGTCCTGTGCAGCCTGCTGTAGGTGACCCTGCTTCGGCAGGGGGATTGGACTAGATGACCCACAGAGGTCCCTTCCAACCCCTACCATTCTGTGATTCTGTGATTCTGTGATTAATAGAAACTGTTACAGTTATTGTGCTGGATATTCTCTAGCTAGAATGATCACCTATAGCATGTGGAATGACACCATCTTTTCTGAGGCTGGAAAACAGGTCAATGTGAGCTAGCATATTATTGAATGGAAACTGTAAAATAACACTAATTTGGCTGTGCCCAAACTGACAGTTATTTTTGCTTCAAACTCTATTCTTTAAAAGTAGAAAAATTTTGTAGAATTGTTAAGTCAGAATATGATTGTGAGGAAATTTGGGGGTTGGTTTGGCAGCTTAAACAAAAAATCTATTAAAATACTGATATGGATTAATCTGATTGGTTTTTTTTCACTGCAACACTAAATAAGACATATATATTTTTTTTGTATATAGCATAAAATGTTACTTATATTGGTCTGAAATATTTCAATCTGTTCGTGAATGAATCAGTAGCAACAAAGACAGTGTCATCGTCTTTCTTAATACCTCAGGAGCTGAAGCATTTATTAAAGTGAACAAGGCTGACTTAGATTTTATTTTATTCATATTTTATCGTCTCAGTCCCTTAGTGAATTAGGCATCTTCAATTTGGCACTGCAGTCTCATAATACCCATAGATCAGAACTTAACCCTACATTTTATGATTAAATTTCCATTTTATTGTGTTTCAAAACTCTAAGAAAATCTTTGAAATCACAGCTTTAACTCCTTTATTTAGCTCATTTTCTTAGAGGTCCTTTTACTTACACCAGTTTGATAGGTGCTGAAACTAAATTGGCCACTCTGTTTTCTTTTTTAAACATAATAACATGAGTTCTTACAGTCTGAAAGCACTGTACACATGAAAATAAGCATTACTGTTTCCTAAAGTTCTGTAAAGGTAAAGGCATTGTTTCACAAGTGTAAATGATAGTAATTTTCATTATTTTTGCCTCCATATTGTGACCTATCTTATAGACTCATGCTTCTTCTTTCAAAATATGAATTTCTGTCACAGAAAACAGGGTGCCAATATGTAGTAAATGTAATATATAGTAATTTAGTACCTGCATTTTCAAACAGTGTATAATCAAATAGATATTACATTTGTATTCATTATTCTCATAAAAACATTTTTCTGTATTTCTATTACTTTGTATCATTACCCTGATTATTACATTTTCTTTCGTACTTTTGCTTCACATATGTGTGTTTCCATTAAGTTTTTAGGTTGCCAGTATTTTCTTTTCTGTTTTGGATGTACAGAAAGGCAGACATGGGGCATATGCTGTAGTTAGGCTGTAAGTTTGTTTTTTCAAACAAAGATTTTCACCAGTAATTTACCAGTATATCTATTTGAGGTCACCCCATCTGACTACGGGTGCATATTGGTTTCCACCACTGTGGAACAATGCTCAAGAAAATGACTCATTTTGTGACTGATTTTAGAGATAATCTTCAACCTCGTATCTGCTTATTTTATTTGTCGTCTTTGCTTGCACCAGAGATGGAGATTCACTGAACAATGTGCATTCTAGATATAGACTGAAAAGAAAATCAATTTTGCTTATGATGGTGAGAAATTTTAAGATGGACCTCAAAACAAAATTGTCTTCTTAGTGCGTTGCCCCGTTCCTCTAAGGAATCTCTTAAGCTAAGTCTGCCTCATTTTAGTAAATCTCTTATCTTTTATAGTTTTTCCCCGTATTCCAATATTTATGCCTCTCCTTTTCTCACAGAATTACAGAATCACAGAATGGTAGGGGTTGGAAGAGACCTCCGTGGGTCATCTAGTCGAACCCCCCTGCCGAAGCAGGGTCACCTACAGCAGGCTGCACAGGACCTTGTCCAGGCAGGTCTTTAATATCTCCAGAGAGGGAGAATCCACCACCTCCCTGGGCAGCCTGTTCCAGGGCTCCGTCACCCTCAGAGGGAAGAAGTTCTTCCTCATGTTCAGACAGAACTTCCTATGCTTCAGTTTGTGCCCGTTGCCCCTTGTCCTGTCACTGGGCACCACTGAAAAGAGTCTGGCCCCATCCTCCTGACACCCACCCTTGAGATATTTATAGGCATTTATAAGGTCCCCTCTCAGCCTTCTCTTCTTCAGGCTGAATAAGCCCAACTCCCTCAGCCTTTCCTCGTAGGAGAGATGCTCCAGTCCCCTCACCGTCCTCGTAGCCCTCCACTGGACTCTCTCCAGTAGCTCCTCATCTTTCTTGAACTGGGGAGACCAGAAATGGACAGAGTACTCCAGATGGGGCCTCACCAGGGCAGTGTAGAGGGGAAGGAGAACCTCCCTCGACCTACTGGCCACACTCCTCCCAATGCACCCCAGGATCCCATTGGCCTTCTTGGCAGCCAGGGCACACTGCTGGCTCATGGTTAACCTGTTGTCCACCAGGACACCCAGGTCCCTCTCCACAGAGCAGCTCTCCAGCAGGTCTGCCCCAAGCCTGTACTGATGCATGGGGTTGTTCCTCCCCAGATGCAGGACCCTGCATTTGCCTTTGCTGAACCTCATCAGGTTCCCCTCTGCCCAAGTCTCCAGCCTGTCCAGGTCACGCTGAACGGCAGCACAGCCTTCCGGTGTATCCACCACTCCTCCTAGCTCTGTATCATCAGCAAACTTGCTGAGGGTACACTTTCTAACTCTTCATCCAGGTCGTTGATGAAGAAGTTAAACAAGACTGGGCCCAGTACTGACCCCTGGGGGACACCACTAGTTACGAGCCTCCAACTAGACTCAGCGCCGCTGATGACAACCCTCTGAGTTCTGCCATTCAGCCAGTTCTCAATCCACCTCACTGACCACTCATCCAGCCCACACTTCCTGAGCTTCCCTAGGAGGATGTTGTGAGAGACATTGTCGAAGGCCTTGCTGAAGTCGAGGTAGACAACATCCACTGCTCTCCCCTCATCTACCCAGCCAGTCATGCCATCGTAGAAAGCTATTAGATTGGTCAGGCATGATTTCCCCTTGATGAATCCATGCTGACTACTCCTGATAACCTTCTTTTCCTCCACTTGCTTGATGATGACCTCTAGAATGAGTTGCTCCATCACCTTTCCCGGGATGGAGGTGAGGCTGACCAGTCTGTAGTTCCCTGGGTCCTCCTTCTTGCTTTTTTTGAAGATTGGAGTGACATTGGCCTTTCTCCAGTCCTCGGGCACCTCTCCTGTCCTCCAGGACCTCTCAAAGATGATGGAGAGTGGTTCAGCAGTGACATCCGCCAGCTCCCTCAGCACTCGTGGGTGCATTCCTTCAGGGCCCATGGATTTGTGGGCATCCAGATTGCTTAAGTGATCCCTCACACAGTCCTCCTCGACCAAGGCAAAGTCATCCTCTCTGTGGGCTTCCTCTCTTGCCTCCAGCGCCTGGGATTCCTGAGGGCCAGTCTTAGCACTGAAGACTGAAGCAAAGAAGGCATTCAGTAGCTCTGCCTTCTCTGCATCCTCCATCACCAGGACACCCGCCTCGTTCAGCAGTGGCCCCACATTTTCCCTAGTCTTCCATTTGTTACTGATGTAGTTGAAGAAGCCCTTGTTGTTGTTTCTGACGTCCCTTGCCAGCTTCAATTCCAGGTGGGCTTTGGCCTTCCTCGTTGCATCTCTGCATGCTCTGGCGACGTTCCTGTACTCTTCCCAAGTGATCTGTCCCTCTTTCCACATTCTATGGAGCTTTTTCTTCCACCTGAGCTTCGCTAGAAGCTCCTTGCTCATCCATGCAGTTCTCCTACCTCCTTTGCCCGATTTCTTTCTCAGGGGGATGCACCGCTCCTGAGCATGGAGGAAGTGATGTTTAAACAGCGACCAGCTCTTTTGGACTCCACTGCCTTCTAGAGCCCCACCCATGGGGTTTCTCCAAGTAGCTCTTTAAAGAGGCCAAAGTTAGCTCTCCTGAAGTCCAAGGTTTTGATCCTACTTATGGCCCTGCTTCCTCCATGCAGGATCCTGAACTCGACCATTTCAGGGTCGCTGCAGCCAAGTCTACCTCCAGCCTTCATATCCTCAGCCAGTCCCTCCTTGTTTGTTAGTACAAGGTCCAGCAGAGCGCCTTTCCTTGTTGGTTCCTCCACCACTTGTATCAGAAAGTTATCATTGTTGCTCTGCAGGAACCTCCTGGATTGTGCGTGCCTGGCTGTGTGATCTTCCCAGCTGATGTCAGGGTGGTTGAAGTGCCCCATGAGAACCAGGGCCTGTGACTGTAAGGCTGCTTGCAGCTGCCTGTAGAACACCTCAACTTCCTCCTCCTGGTCAGGTGGCCTGTAGTACACCCCCACAATAACATCACCGATATGAGCCTGTCCCTTAATTCTAACCCGTAAGCTCTCAACTCCTTCTTCATCTGCCCCCAGGCCAAGCTTAATGCATTCCAGTTGCTCCCTCACATACAGAGCAGCTCCACCACCTCTCCTTGTTGGTCTCTTTCCTAAAGACTCTGCAGCCATCCGTGACGGTGACCAAGTTGTAGCCGTCCTGCTGTACAATGGCTTCCAGGTCCTCCTGTTTATTGCCGATGTGTTGGTGTAGACGCACTTGAGCTGGGCTGTCGATCTCACCCCTGACCCTGGCATGCCACGTCTGGGCTCATCCCTAGTGAGCTGGGCGATGTCCCCTTCCCCCTTCAAACCTAGTTTAAAGCCCTCTCAATGACCCCCACCAGCTCGTGGCCAAGAATCCTTTTTCCCCTTTGAGACAGCTGGACTCTGTCTGTTACCAGCAGGCCCAGTGCTGTGTACACCTCTCCGTGATCAAAGAAGCCAAAATTCAACTGATGGCACCAGTCCCTGAGCCACCTGTTAATCAGGTGAGTTTTCCTGCCCCTTTCAGTGCTGTTCTCTGCCGCTGATGGGATTGAGGAAAACACCACCTGCGCCCCTGATCCCTCAACCAGTCGCCCCAGTGCCCTGAAGTCCCTACTCTGAGTTCCCACCACTCTACTCTTTAATTATACTTGGAAACATTATTTCACTTTTTTTTATTTTCTCTTCATCACTCTCTTTGATCTCCATTCTTCCTTCTGTTACTAAGCATCTTGTCTTTCTTCTGTTCATGCTGATTTCAAATTCCCTGTCTAGATCATCTGTCTGTTCCAGTTCAAAATGATGTGCTGGATATATATTAGCTTTTTCTTGTGTTCCTTATTTATCTCTATGCTATGTGTTATGCTGAATTTCTTCTGTCATGAAAATTTTTTCCATGTCAAGAATTCTGGATCACCATTGTTTTTCTTCTCTCCTAAAACAGATTTTCTCATTTTCCCTTTCAGCTAAGACTTGTATGCGGGCTCTCAGAATTATTCTTTCCAATCATCAGTGCTTATCCAAGAGATAAGTTTTTTAGGATAGTGGAGCATCAAATATGCAAATTTTCTCAGTGTTAGGCCAAAAAATATTTATTAAGATTTTGTTATTCTGGGCTGTTTCAGGGGGTGTCAGTTTGAGATTCAGACAACTACAGACTTACAGAAGGAATGGCCATGCTCGAAGCTGAGCCGTGATTCAACCTTTTTTTCCCCAATTTCCTGAGAAATTCATAGCATTTTGACCGAATTTAGACTGTTCTACATGCACTGAAAAGTTTCCACATGAAGGCAGACAAGACAGACAACAGTGCAGGATGAGCCAGGCTCTAAATCGTAAGCCCACAGAGTAGATTAGAGTCAGAGTGTGGCTGCCCCAGGGCTATGAAGCAAGGCAGAGTCCAGCTGCAGAGAGAAGGAAGTGTTGTAGCTGCACAGTCTCTTTGGAGAGATGGGACAGACAGTAGGCTGTAGCAGTGGAAATCAACTATCGACTTGCTTTTCTCCAGCTATCTCCTAGAGAACTAGGTGGCCTAGAAAAATCACAAAGATATCTGAATTTAGACCAAAATTCAGAAATTCAGTTGTATTCATGATAGCAGTTAACTGTGTATTTAAGCACTGCTACGAACAGAAATGCTCTGTATTTGGAAGCTGTTCTGATCTCATCTGAGTTACAACCTCACCGCTTTCCTGTACCGAGTTCCTGATGCCTCTGTGATAAAGAGGTCTCTTCAAATTTGCGTGTTACTTTGGACTGCCTCGAATATTTAAAAATCCACCTATATCTGCTGTCAGCCCTACAGGGATCTGATGACAAAACTTGTGAAATTCTTGCTCCTTTGTTTTTCATAAATATAGGCCATCACTTGAAATCAGAAATGGTAGAAATACCCTCCTTTCTTGAACTGCAGTCAATTACAAATCTGAGTCACTGCAATTCTTAATGCATTAACATTGTTCGCATATGTGTTCGCTATTTTTTGTGAATAACACAATTATAGTAGCATAATAACCAGGTGCAAATCCAGACACAAGAACCGTGTTTGAAGCAACAATAACATCCAACCCTAATCACTCCTGGCTTACTAGCAGTATATTACAACTATAATGTGATTACACTCCGGTTTTGCTCTTCTATGTCTGTTAATTCATGTAACAATAAAGGTCATTATGTAACTGAGAGTAACTATGGATTGCAGATAAATATATATCTTTACTAATAGCAACTATATTAAGAACCGCATCGAAGGAGAAATAATAAATGATTACCCGTGTAGCTTTCAAATTTCCAGTTCAATGACTTAGGTATAATTGTATGTTTTAATTACAGTACATTTAACACGCGTTGTGATTCATGAATTTAGCTACCCTGCTTTAATCTTACATCTAACCAATTCTCTTTTGTGTTCAGATAGTAAGAACAGCAATGGTAGCCCTATAAATGTATAGACAAATGGGGAATTTTCTATACAACATCAATACATAATTTTAATTTTTCATTTAACCTCAGAGTAATAATGGCAAATAATTATCATATGTATTTACAATAGGCTATTTACAGGTTATTTTACAGACATTTACAATAGCTTGAAATTACTCTTTATAGACCTTTTTGTCTTCCATCATGTTTGTAATACAACAGGGAGAATGAACATTTTAGAGCACATGCTACTGACAAATGCCATTAGCTGCAGCATTTAGAATGAATAGTCATAAAAATTTAATGAAATATACTCTTTATTTTTACATATTTTGCTAAGTAACTGCCCGTATAAATTAAAAATATATTACAATTAGGGAGAATTAGTTATAAACTGCTTTATTGTTCTTTGCATGATACTTTAACTGGCTTTGGATGTTATTTGATTGTCCATTACTATCATAAATAATATTGTAAACATGTACTTAGTTTAGTTTTAAATTTTGTTAAAGTGACCCTATGCTGAGTGATGTATTGTTCTTGCTTTTCATAGCAGAGTTTTAAGTGAAATCATGAGTAGATTTCTGATTTTTCTATTTATTCCATCTGATTTAGAATCGTGAACTATTGTCAATAATTCCAACAGTCTCTCCCACAAAGAGGCTGCCAATCAAATTGCCATTTTGTACCATGCACTTTGTAGTTAGAATTTCCATGGCATATAGTTGCACAAAAACTAATAACCTTTTATATCAAATCCAATAGCTGTTATTGGAGCATTTGGAGTGCCTTGTCTCAAGACACGAAAGGTCACTGAGGATGACAGTGGTGAAACGGCAAGCACAGTCTCCCTCAGGAGTTTCCAGTGAAGTTGAAGTCCTCAAGGCTCTGAAATCTCTGTTTGAGCACCACAAGGCTTTGGATGAAAAGGTACAGTATGAAAAATAAAAATTACTTAATACGCTCTGTAACTTGACTGTGCCTTTTGATGCAGCACAGCAACAGTATTGTTTATTTGCTTCTTGCAATATGTCCTGTACTTACAGCATTTACGAATGTCCAGAGTAATCCATAAGAGTGTATAACCAATAGCTGTAATGCACTTCAGGTCACTTTAGCCATCTTTTGTAGACAATAGTACTGACTTTTCAAAATAAGCAAATCTCACCCCTACCAGACGTCTTCTCCTATTTAGCACTAAATAAAGATGACACCATGGAATTTATTGTCTGTACAATATGTTTTTAAGTTATTGCTGAGAAAATGTAGATATCTCAAACTTTAAAAACACACAGAGTAAAAGGCAGAATGAGATGTTTTTAACTACGTAAAGGAACTTGCCTTTTAAAAATTTTTAGGAGGTAAACCTCCTAAGTTTCAGAGGTGTATTCAGCATTTACTACATAATCACAGTGTTCGCTCTACAAGTAGGGTAGCCTAAAATAAATACCAGATCCTTCATTGTCAGAAGCAATGAACGGCTTGCAGAATCAAGATAAAAACCACTAATGATAACTGCATCTAGTCATGCTAATTAAGAGGGTCTTTCCACTGGATTCCTCATGTGTCCTGTGCTGGAAAGATTCTTTTGTGTGAACAACACTTAGTGTAACTATGAGGTATCGCCTTGAGCATTGCTTACGTTAATTCAGAAATCCACTTCATGTGTAGAAGCAATATGCTCAAAAGGTGATATATCGGAATGAGTAAACACCTCAAAACTACATGTGTAGGGAGCATGTGAGGACCGTGGCTCATGAGCAAAAAACCAAGTTCCTTGTGTGGGGTCTGTCTTGGCTGGTTTGCTTGGGCTCATCACTGTGGCTGAGTTGCCTGTCTGAGGTGGCTGGGTGAGCAAGGGAGACACTGTGCAGCACAGCCTCTGAAACCACTGACTGCGCAGTTGAGCTGTGTTGTGTAGAACTGGTTCAATGGTCTCACAGTAATAAATTTAACTATTTTCAATTCAGACATACACTCAGAAAGTTGACTATATTTAAGGAACTACTATTAAAAGAAACAGCTTTGTGAAAAGGATAGCTGTAGTTATGTAGTAATACCTATTTTTCATTGGTAATAAAGGTGTGAAATGCTATGGGTTATGAGTCATACTGGGTTAACTATCGGGTTCAAAGTTAAATGAATTTAAGGAACTTATGCCAAATCAAAACTTATTTTGTATTTAGGTACATCTCTTTAGTTATGTGTTCTATTCAGTTACGTACCATGAAAGCATATTTCAAGAAAATCTAGAAAAGGGAATATAATGACTTCTAGTCGCTGTAAGCAATTAGTTGTAATAAGCTTTTGAATATCACTGAGACTTATAAAATTATGTATGATTAAAAACATCTTTTGAGGATTGATACAGTTTATGGTCTGAGCTTTGATATTTTATCCAACATTTCAATCATTGATAAAGTTATATAAAGAGTAGGGAGCTCTCCTGCTTTTATACTTTTTGACAGTGTGTTGGATAACTATGAGAAATAATAAGAACTAAACTTTAAATAGATACTGATTATTCAGCAGTTATGTACTTCTTACACATTTTCTTTTGTGAATGTTTCAGTGTTTAGGTATTATGCAGTTTATTTTACATCTGAGTTTGAAAATTTTTGTACAGAATTAGATAGAAGTTAAATATAATATTTTTATCTATATTCCTGAAAATTCTATTTTTATATTTTTTTAGTATTACAAGTTAAAATCAGTATTCAGTTCATTTAAAAATTTTAGACTGACACAGGTACACATCTTATGTATATAATGGGTCTTTGTCCCAGTGGTAATGATAATTATCAGTGTAGAAATATCAGCCATCTACAATCATATTAACAGGGGATTTGTTACATTATAAAATAATTTCTATAATTGATTGGCCAAAATTACTTTTTCCTATGTGCTGTTCATCTATGTGTTGAACCTTTTTTATTTTGCTATAATAAATAGTATTTTTATTGTAAAGCATTCCAAGATCAATCAAGGAAACAGTTTAGTAAATGATTTTAAAAGAATTTGTTATAAACCGAGCACATATTATTTTCAGGTACAAATCCTGCATAAAACAATGTGTTTACATTATAGCATGTCTCTTTAGAAGAACTGGATCAAAGAAGCTTTATGTATCATCCAGATGCCTGGTAATATAATGCTATCACATTATACCACACGTTGTCCGCATTATTGGAATTTTTATTCAAAAATAATGAAAGCAAAAAAGACTGCATACACCCAAATGTGCTAAAAAAAAATTCTAGCATGTGAGTCATCTATTCTACACTTTCTTTGACAGAAAAATTATATGTTAGATTTGTTTCAGACCCTGCAGAAAGAAGCTATTAATCCACCTATGAAAAATCACTGAAGTTATTCAGAGATTAGTAGAGTAATGTAGGCTGGACCTCCTAGAGGACATCTGGCCCATCCTTCTGCTCAAAGCAGGCCCAACAGTTTCAGGTTGCTCAGGGCCCAGTCTAATCAACTTCTGAATATCTCCAGGGAGACAACCCGTTCTGGTGTTTCACAAGCCTCATTGTAATTTTTTTTCCATAATACCTTGCTAGAATTTCTGTTGTTGAGTCTTGCAACTATTCCCTCTTTTCCTGTCACTCTCCATCTTCAAGGAGAAGCTGGCTTTGCTCCACACCTTCTGGTTAGCTAGTTGTAGACAGCAATAAGGTATCCCATGAACCTTCCCTTCTTAAGTTTGACCAGACCCAGCTCTCTTAGCCTCCTCTCATATGCCATGTGCTCCAGCCCATGACCAACCTGGTGGGCCTTCATTGTCTTTCTTGTACCAGGGAGCCCAAACCCAGATGAAGTCACAAAAGACCAGAGGCAAAAATAATAATTTCCCTCAACCTGCTGACTGAACTGTATGTCTGACCTTATTCACCCTTAGGTCTTTCCTGCAAAACTGCTTAATCTTCCGCAGGCCTGTCCCGTTGCCTGGGGCTATTTCATTCATAGTAATAGGATGCCACTTGTCACAGATCACAAACCTCTGAGCCTTGCAGTCCAGCCAATTTTCTACGCACTGTATAATCCACCTATCCAATTCATATCTCACTCTTTTCTCTAGAGGTAAATGGAAGATCTTGCAAAAAGCCTTCATAAAGACAAAGTGAAAAACATTCACTGTTCTCCCCTCATCCACGGAGCTGATCATCTCGTCACAGGAGATGATAAGGTTGACCAGATGACATTTACCTTTGACATAGTCATACTGGCTCTTCCAAGTCATCTTATTGTCCTTTATGTCCCTGGAAATTGTTTCCAGGAAGATTTGCTCCATAACCTTACCAACGTTGGCCAGCTTGCACTTCCCTGGATCTTTCCAGGGTAATGCCTGCCTTTCATGATGGTGGACACAACATTTGTGGCTTTTCCACTCATCAGGAATCTCCCCTGACTGGCGTTGGCTTTCAAAGATGAAAAAGGCCTTGCTATGGTGAGTTAGTCAAGTGTCTCAGCACCCTTGGATGCAGCCAGTGTACTCCCTTTGACTTATGTATGTCTTGTCCTCCTGTATTGTGGGTTATGCTTCACTTCCACAGACTGTGCCGCTATGCTCAGGGAGGCCTGAGGGAAGAACTTTGCAGTAAATACCAAGGCAAAAAACCATGATACATGATATACTGATATCACAGGAAACAAAAACCACCTCATCAGAAAATGCACCTAAAACCAAAGCAGGTGAATGTATGAAGAGCAATGAAAACTGTCAAAAGTGCGTTGAAAATGTATCATGACTCTTTGCAAAAGTATAATGGAAACTTCACTTTTTTTCTTCACAAAAGATGTTGATATTGAAACCAATAACTTAGCCATTACACCTTTCAAAAGGCATAACAAGATATTTTTCTAAAAATATTTGCCTTTTAAACTTACAAAAGTCTCAAGAAAATCTTTACATTCTTCCTAAATGCAAATTTTCTTTCATGTTTTCACTTCCTACACTAAAACATCTCAAGGTGTTGCAACAAGCTCTGCCACAAAACGACTGATCATGCAAGTATTGCTATGTACACCGTACAAGAACTACAAAAATGTCCTCATTACTATAGCAAAATGCAATGAAAAATGTAAAACAGACTGGAAGATGGAAAATAAAACGTAGAAATTCAGGGTTCATATTTCCAGGGAGCCCTGCTAGAAGGGCCAGAAGAGCCCTTCTCCTATAAGGAGAACTGGGAATGGTACCTTAACTTACTTTAAAAGGCCTGTTGGGTCTCTATATATTACATGAAATCTGGGCTTTGCCTTTACCTTTTGTCCAAAAGATAGACCAGCATAGAGAGATTATGGCCATGACTGCTTTTATTCAGAGAAAGCATGACTGTCATTGACAGCTGTTTCTGTATCTGACAGTTCCTTCAGCATCCCTTCACTCCCTGTAAAATGAAAGCTTGTCATCAGCTTCTCATGCTAGAGAGCCAGTGCTGTTTGCCTGAACCCAACAGGTACATCCTAGTGAGTAGAAGGTAGTAAGGGTATGCTGTTATTCTTACCCCATTATCCATATGAGATCCTAGCAGTGCCAAACAACAGTAGTTGTTCATAGTTCTTCATAGTATGTTCTTGCATAGTTGTAATGTATTTTGTGAGAATTTTCACTGTACAGCACAGGGATAATGAAAGAGTTAATTTAGTTTATAAATTTTTACTATTTTATGTGTATCTCAAAGAAAACATTGTGTCTTCTTGGGTAAGTGAGTTGTGTCACAGCAAATGAAACTGATACTGCACTAGCTGTATTATTATTGTTATTATTGTTTAGAATTTTAATTTGACAGAGGCTATACATATTTTCAAACACCTTTATGTACCTAATTATGCTAAAATTTTTAGAAATCTGAAAACACAGGACATGGGCAGTTCTGCTACCAATTGTAGATTCTCTTCATCTTCGAAGTTAAATTCAATGATTGTTTTTTCCTATGTATAAGGTTAGCTTACGTCCCACAGACAATGAGCATTGTTAGAAAATTGAAAGTTTTAAACACTAGAGGTTAAGCATGATTATGACATTTCTAATCGCTTTTGCTGTTGCGTTAAGTCGCTTGAAATGTGCAGTTGTATTCGTAGGGAAGGTAGTCTGTGTGGAAACCACTGAATCACCACTGACCTGCTTAATGCTTCACATCTCAAAGACTTCTCTTACTGCTGCTAAGTAGCTGGTTTCTTTCTTTGGTTTATTTCGTGCAATGAAAGGTTGTAGAAATAATGTGAGACAGCACTACGAAATATTTGGGGATATTACATAAGAATATACATGGAATAGTTTATAATAAAGCAAATGAAGATGAGTTTTATTAGACATCATTGGACTTGAATAGAAAATAGAAGCTTAGGTTAACTTCATGGTTAGAATAGTCATTGAGTATAGAGCAGGTCAGGAAGTACGTATTCCTTATATGCAATGCAGGAAGCACAAAACTAGAAAAATGGTTATTTTGTTTATACCATTCTATAGCTATAATTGACTTCTAACATCTGTCTGAACATGTTTAATTTCCTGCAGACGTTTTTCCTATTTGCTTTAAACTTTAGGTTCATCATTTAAAATGTTCGTTTGGAAAGAAGAAACTGTTCAAAGCAACTTCTTCTCCAAACCCATTTTTTGTTACCAGGTGTTACTGTCCTAGCTAAGATTCAAAAAAACACTGGTTCTCTTAAGATTAATTCACAGTAGAAAAGTATACCTAATACTCTTGCATCTGAAAACAACCTATTCATGTCAACATTATCTCTATCTTCTTATTCATTAGCAGGTAGCTAGGAGAGCTTTTATTCAATAGACTGCTCATGAAAAAAAGGGATTCAATTCTAGCATGTGCAAGTGTTTTTTAAAAGCTCTTTGTGGGCTGCAGATCTGGAGAGAAAGAATAAAGAATTTGACAGCAAAGAAAAAAGTGGGAAGCAGTTGCTAGGAGATGGAGAAAGATTGGTGATATTTTGCACCGACAGCAGTGCTAATATGACATTGACTGTGTTACATTTCAAGATAATGTGGTTGCATTTAAAAGCCAGAGAAATACCCAGTCGTCAGAGCGCATGTTGGATACACCCTCTAACATGGAGAGAGCAACCCCTTTCTGCTGTGTCTGTGGCACTGCAGTGGGAATCTGTCTTTAAAAATGCATATTATATATTATAGCATGTCCTGATAGATCAGGTTACATCTGATTAGTCTTACTTTGTGAAACCTTGTTTAGTAAAGCTTTGTCTAGTGCCCAAGAAAACAGAAATATACTGAAGGACCATATGGAATTTAAGAAGTACATTATTTCTGAAGTGATAAAACAATCTCACTAAGAAAAAGCTTACTTTTATGAATTACATTTACTCACTTACCATCTTTGACTTCCAGAAAGAACAGTGTAATATTCTAATCTAATTCAGCATATGAAAAAAAAAGAATTATCAAATTACTTTGCATTTCTTCCTGCTTCTTTGTCTCTAACAAGATAGTGACCAGAAACAGTCTTTCCTGCACCTCTCAGAAATTAGGGTGGTTCTCTCTGGTTTGTTTGCTGTGACATAAATTTGAAGAGGGAAATACAAATACATATTCTTCCAATACATTTGTATATAGGTTTTCAGAGGCTTTGGCTGTTGTCCCATATTTAGACTCAAAGGTTATTCAATATGAACTTGCAAAGTTCAAGAAAACATTGATACAATTGCTACCTGGTAAATATTGCTCAGAGTAAAATCTTTTTCAAAGTATACGCATACCACATACATACCCCAATGACATTAGTGTATCATTTGTAGCCTGCATTATTTTCTGGTATGTGTGTGACCAAACCTGAAATCTTTATTCAGCTTTTGTGTTCTTCCTCAAGTCTATTTTGAAAGCAATTGAAGACTGAGAAAGAAATTTAAATTAAGAAATAAAATTACAGTTTCTGGGCTGTAAATCAGAGCACATTTCTCCTTCACATCAGAGCACTGAAGTAGCAATTTTTTCTCATTTTCGTTGACAGAATCAAAGATTTCCCTCAGTTTTAACAGCCACTATGTATGGGGTTGAACATGAAGAATTAGTTGCAAAATTTCCAATGTCACTGTGGAAAATGTGAATCTGAATTAGTTGTTCACTGGTCAGATGAAATGAAAAAAGAAGTCTTCTGTGCCAAGGCAGAGTTGCTTTCAGTTCCTTTACCAACTCTCATATTTGGAGAACAAATAAGGGCAATCATACTGCAGTTTTGGTTAGGTCATTAAAAAAAAGGCAGTGCACTAACTGTCTACGTATAAGGGAGGCAAGGCAAGGCAAAGTAGGGGAAACAATTTCCAACAGTTGCTCTGTGTCACACTGATACTGTTCCATGTTGTTACTAGCAATGAGGCAAGAATGAAAAAAAAAATAGCTTTTAATAGGTAAGCTTGATATTCGGAAAAAAGACATTAATTCTCTAACTATTTTTTATGAAGTGACATGTAAAAAATGCATCTCCTAAATTTTCTTTTAAATAAATCTCTGTTGCTTCCTGGTAGTGGTGTTTTCAGGCTTTAAATTGTCCATAGGATTCAGTTCTACAGTGCCACAGCGTATGATAAGGATAACGTTTCTGGTTCCAGCTCTTTGTGAAGCTGTGATATCCTCAGTGATGTGGCCTAACTGGTTTGCACATTCTAACACCATTCAAAGTGAATGCTCATGTTACACATAATATTTTTTAAAAACATACATTCGTATTTTTAAAACACTTAGGAGTGAATACATGGAGGTTTCAGGAAACTTATGAAAATTTGAAGTAAAATTACCAACCAATTGTATTTCATTTTAGCCATTGACAACTATCATGTTGTGATTTTTCTCTCAGTCGGCTTGTCCCTCAGCAGTGCTTACAGTCAAGAGGAATAAAGCCAGGAAGATGACTGTGATCTTTCTATGTATTTTTTACATCTAGGTTGAGCTTTCCATTAAGAAATTGTTGTCTGCCAGCTCCCACTATATTCAGAGGGATTGAAATCAGGCCTCTTGAGACAGGACTACATCCCTCACTGACAGGACATCAACTTTAATGGTGGAGAGCAAGTGATAGACAGAAATGGTAGTGAGAGGAGAAGCAGGGTATAGAAAGAGAGTTTTGGGATCCACAGAGGAATAGAGAACCTCTGGGAAGGCAGAGAGAGTGGTAGGAGTAGGGGGTGAAGAGAGATGCGAGTGCCGGCTAGTGGACTCCTACTTCCTTGGATTTTTTGTCCATCTGGATAGGAAAACAGGTCATTGAGCAGTCCTTGGAATTTGGTAGAAGAAATGGTGAAATCATGCTGTTTTTCAAGCAGAACATGATTTTAAAAATAGGAAAAAGGAAAGGCAAATGAAATAAGAAATACTTTTTCAACTATTTAAACAATTACAGTTTTTCAACTATAGCCAGAATAATTGATGCATTATACACTTGATTTGAAGTATTTTTATGGAAAATATAAATAGACGGAAATTATGAATAAATGAGAATTAGAAAATATAATTTTTCAAATTAATTTTACATATTTTAAGTGCGTTAGATTTGAATACTGAAAAATTTACATAAAATGACTGTGATGATAGCTTATGTACTACCATAAACCTGAAGCTTTATGAGGATGATTTCCAGAAATAATGTAGCTCATTTTGGAATGCACACTTTATGATTAAAGGGTTTTTACATACAAGTTTGATGAAAAATAGCACAAAAATTTAATAAATAGGAAAAACTTTTTGGGTTCCATTGCATATTCTCTGTGTATTCTGTTGATCTGGTGTAAGAAAACAGTTGAAACAGTCATGAAAATTTGCAGTAATTTTCACTCTTACCATTCAGAGGTGGCTCAGTCAGTGTCACTTCAATATGGCTTAAACTTCATTTCCATCAGATGAGGAATGGCTAGAGTCGGTTACTGCAGCTCAGCTATTGATTACATAGTCACACCCTATAGGAAATGTCCATTTAAGATGCAATACGTGTCTTTGGGAATATTAACAGTTGATTTTTTTTCAGTCTTATTGTGCTGAAGGAATAGAGGGAAATTAATAAATCATAAATTGGACTATAAAATTGAGGATTCTTTCTACTCTCGGAGATTTCTTATACTCTTCAAACACACTTTTCTTTTGCTCCATTGAGCACCTTTCACTCATGATTTCTTGTCCGTTAAGGCTAGCAACATTGTTTGGTGTATAGTAAAACTATAGTTACCTGAGAGCATTCAAATAATTTATGTAGATACAGAAAAGATGTTCAAATTTTGTTTCTTTTAACAGAGCTGAAGTATGTAAAGAGGACCAAAAACTCAAAGTACTGCATAAGCAACTAGATTTGCATTTGTTAGAAAGGCTGAGTTTTATTTTTTAGTGTTCATTTCCTGAATATGTATTTGATCTTTAGATTTAGTTAGTTTTAAGTTTTAATTGGGACACAATTAGTCTACATGCTATGTTATAGTTTTGCTAATACGTAAATTTTATCTATTAAAGTCTAAGCCAATCTTAGGATGTACTGAGTCTATTTGCAAAATTTCACTTCTACTGGTAGTAATAGAAAATAAAGTATGTAAGGAAAGGTAATATTTGTTAGACTAAGAGGTATCACTGGAAAAAGTATGAAAGCATTAGGGCATACACATCCTTTTCAGGGCTCTCCTGTATTTGTCAAGGGTCTGGTAACAATTGTAGGTACATGAAAATGTACAATGTTTCATTGTGCATTAAAACTGATTTTTGTTTTGCTTCGTTTTCCAGCTACATCTGTTGGTCTAATAGAATATATGCTAACTTTGCCTAAAAACATTGCTAAGAGCCTTAAACATTCTTGGATCATCAGCATTACCGCAGTGCAGCTGGAATGGGAATAGAAATAAATCCTGAGTATTGGCTGATTAACCAGGTTGTAAAGTCATTTAATGTGAGGTGCCTAATGAAGTTGTGTAGATTAGGAGAGGAGTTGCCATAGGGTCCCTTCGTAGTCACCTACACACAGCACTGAAGATCACTTTGAGACTGATTTGCCTTTGATCATATTGGGAGACTGGCACCTGCATTGCTAGCTTAGGTTGTCTGTTGCTACATGAGCTAATGCTGAGCCAAGGCACTCAACGGCAAATAACTCTTCAGAGATATTAAATTGTTATTCTTTAATATTAATAATTAAAGTTGAATGATAAATATAATAGTAATAATAGTAATAGTTTAGTAGATCATAAACATCTTTAGAACAGAATAGGTCATTCAAGAAACTGGTACAAATACAGCAGTCTGCTGCTTATGAGAGTGTATCCTGTTTATGACTTTTTTGCAAAACCCAAACAAACTGCATGATGATATCAAAAATCTTTGGTATGTGTGCCTGAAGGCAATGCTACAAGTTATTTTTTCAATGAATTTGTTGTATTCAATTAATATGAACAGATTATCTTCCATGGAGTCGACTTAAAACATTTGTGGATTTTTTTTTCCTTACCCTATGTAAAAGATGTAAAAAGAAAAAAAGCTTTCTTTTTATGTGTAATGTGATTTTAGGTTATTTGCACTTTCTGTGTATTCCATAAAGTTACAGGCAAACTGGAAAATTAGTATGGCATTTAAAGTTTGACACCTGTTTTCGTGGGTTAAGTCTTCCTATAGGTAGGTTTAAATCTTTATACAGAGTATGGCTGAAGAAAGGATGCAACACACATGCCTGCAAACAGACTGGCAAGGCATACAGGAGTGCATATGGCAGATTATATAATTTTTACAGACTGATAGAAATTACGTTACTGCACATATTTTGATTTTTCTTCTAGGTAAGGGAACGACTGAGGGTTTCTTTAGAAAGAGTCTCTGCACTGGAAGAAGAACTAGCTGCTGCTAACCAGGAGGTAACATAAAACACTTTCTCCCCTTTTGAGGTTCAATTTCTTTAATACTCTGTCCCGTGTGTTCCCTGTCATTTTTCTTAAAACTGTCAGAAAAAAAAAAAAGGGACAAATTGCATTCTGAGTAAGCTGCTCAGCAAGGCTTGTTTAAGGTGGTTGTAAGATTAATGCAACCTTCTGTTTACTGATTTACTCCCTTCTTCTATTCTCTTGTGAGCAAACCAAAATCCAAGAGCTAGTGACAGACTCCCAAATTTCTTATTGGACTTGAAAAAGGAGTGAACTAATGAATAGGTCACCTACTATAAACAACTTAATAACCTGAATTTCCATTTTACTATAAAATTAAGTAAAACACATGCATGTATATATGCACATTATATAAATGTTAGCATTGATGGAGGAAGCATATGGAAGACCTTGAAATTTAGATTCATCTTTTCCCTTTTAATTACACTGTATCATGATGAACTGTGGTGCCATATAACTATTGTGAACTTGGACAAGGGATTTTTTTTCCTGTATGGTAGATTGCAGACTGTTCTCTTTTGTTTGAAAGGGTGAACAGCAACACAGAATTGTATTGCACACATAACTGTACACACATGCAGAAAGGTATTTTGCACCCTAGAGAGATGATTCTGAGGACAATATAAATAATGGAGTCCACCAGTGACTACCATCCTCAGCACATTCTTAGTCTCCACCTGATGTGTGCTTCTCACACTGTTAAAAATAAGTCAGACAAGCAGTAGAATTGGATTAAAGCTATTTTTCTTGTTATGTCCATTTACTAGTGTCATTTTACTCAGCCTTAAGGCAGAAACCGAAAACAGGCACAGACAAACTTACAGTACTATCAAATAATTCTGGAAAAATGGAATACCTGTAATTCAAAATAATGTGTGATAATGTAAAATAGAGACTCCTAAAGTATTTTTTTTCCAATACTAAGCTAGAAAAAGTTACCTTCTTAAAGTAACATTTTAAAAATAGTATCTGTAAAAGAAGATGTTAGTAATTTCTTTTTATATACTACGAACTAGATGTTTTTAATCATCCCTTTCTTCTCTGTAGTAACTGCTCTTTATCTGTACAAAAATAAAATCTCTATTTTATTCTTGCATTTTGTAATATCCAGAACACTTGTGTTCAAATTATTTACACTATGTTGTGTAATTTGTTATTTGCATTAGTGTTTATTAAGTAGAAAGCAGTCCTTTTGATTAGTCAAACCAAAAGAGATGCATCCCACTCTTCTAATCCCTCTCGTTCATGATCAAGTTCAATCCAAGTTCACTTCACTAGGCATGGGACCGGGTCTCTAAAGCATCGCTTGTTATTTGGAGTTTTAAAAAAATCAGTGAAACTTGTATTGTCAATAAGGAGTAAAAACATACACAATGAAATTAAATTGAAATAGGACTTTCATAGCCTTTCTTGCCCAAAATCCTTAGAAATATTGTACAAACTCTGTGTCTATGGGATACTAAAAACCTTTAGAACAACATTTAATCAACCAAGCGTAACATGACCATTAACACAATCTGAATATTGTTACTCCAGTTTCCTATGAGGAACTGTTAAAGCTGGAAAATGGAAATTCAATTAAATAATAATGAAAAAGAGCTAGATCAAAAGAGATGTGGAGGAGACCGAGTGGATTATTTTCAAACAGTTCATGCATTTGAACAAGAGTTCAGATAAAGTTCACACAATTATTTAAAAGAGACAAAATTAATTAGACAACTGCAACAGATAAACCTATTTTTATACTAGATTCCACAGTGAATGCACAGGAGATAAATGGCTTTAAAAATTTATTGTACTATATATGAAAATAAATGGGCCAAGTGTCCAAGGGAATTGGATATATGTTTTTCAGTAATTTCTGTTTTCCTGTCGCTCAGTGTCTGTTTTCCCAAGAGAATTCATATTTTCTTTCATATCTATTTTCTCATACTGGTTATAGGAGTGTATTCAGGACTATATCTAAACACAAAATGATGACATTAAAGTGGTCCCCTGATTAAATGAGTGTATGGTTAGGTATATAACAACGATTCAGTTCAGGGATAAAAAATAGCAGAAAAGTGTATTTTAAGGTAGCAGCTCTCTCTGAAAGCCTATGGCTGTGGTTCTGACACAGAACAACAGTGAGAAACTGCAGACACTCGTTAGTACTTATTGGAAATATCGCTATTGGAAATATCGCTATATAAAAGAGAAAAATTGAGAGAAAGAAACTATAGCTTTCCATCATTAGATGGTAAATAAGCTTTCATTTAACAGTCTTTGTAGCATTTTACGTACATCCCAAAGGGAGTTAAAACTCTGGTGAAAGCTGGTTTCAGCTCTGGTCACCAACACCATTCTCACAAAGCACTTCATATTTGATAGGGAATAGTAACACACGTTGACTTTGAACTGCAGGGTCAATTTTGATGGACAATCAGACCCATTGGGAGAACTTAGCTTGTGTAGCTAATATTTGTATGTAATCACACAAGGGTAATGGAGAAGGGCTTTGGCCTGCGGTTCCAATAGTGACTATTGTTACGGCATAAATCACTGTCATTGGTTCAGTTAAAATTTTCAGAAGCAAGAATGTCTTCCAAATGATTCATTGATGTTTTGATTCTATGAAGGCAATAGTTTGTATTAAAAAGTTACTATTTAGTTTACTTCTTTTTCACATAAATGCTACCCAGAAATTATTTTGATTTTATGCAATATTTTTAACATGCTAGCGATTTATAATATTTTAAAACACTCAGATATCTCTATAAATTACAATATCAAATTATCAAGGGAATCCTTGATAACAACAATGCTCTAAGGGCGTAATTAACCAAATCAGTTACATTAATACACTACTGAACATGAAGTCTTGGTTTTAAATTGTGTCAAGCTGGAAGATGCTTACAAGGCACATCAGCCCCTTGTTAAAACATACTTACAAGCAATAAACATTATACTGTATCTCACAGATTGCAGGATTCAGCTCAGCATTAGGACTCTTGAATTTGAGTGTCTACATGTAAGCCAGTATCTAACATTTACCTGTAGTCTGTGGAGCTCTAGAAAATCCAGTCTGCCAGCTAACCTGGCGGTTAATCTGCCAGGGCTGCCAGGTAAAACACAAAACTGACAGGAGAGCTGTGTCTGTCTGGCAGTAGATGTGGGGAAGGAACACCCCTTCTCACTATGGTGCCGTTGAAGGCCTGTGTTAGGCAGCTGACTCTCACAACAAGCTCATATGTAAACACCTAACGAAGAGACAGCTAAATTTATGTGTCTGACTCCTTATAAACAGCAGAAGCTCTCTGAATCAGGCAGTGGGCTTCTAGATACAGGGGAGATACAAAATGGGCCAATGTTATACTTAGAGTGGTCTGAAAATTGTTTAAATATGTGTTTAACTAGGAGAAAATGTTATTTGACTATATATTTTATTTTGCTGCAACCGATTACGGGCAGTGGAAGGGACCTTTAAACTTAGTGGCAATCTGGATTGCTGTTAGAGTTTTCCTGCAGACTGGGGCAAGATAACTGTCTACAGTAACCAAATTCCATAGTCATCCTTATAATATTTGCTTTTTATCAGCAGTTATCACACGATGTACCTAAAATTATCACATTTATTTCTTTTATGCTTACACTGGAAGACTTTATTTGTTCACAACTGGTAGATGTCCTATTCATTGTGTCTGTTCTAGCTAAGTTGAGTAGTAGATATTAACAATTTTCTGAAAGATTTGCCTCCTGTTTTTAGTTAAAATTACTGTAAAACAGAGCTACATTTGCTTACCCCTCGTGCTTTTATATGATGCTGGTTTTCATCTGGTTGCACATAACGCGTTGTCTCTCCAAATAGTTTTGTTGCTGAAGGTTATAATTTGCAGCTAGCAACTAGACAAGCTGCAAGTGGTACATCCAATACCAAAGCTCAGTGGTACAATAGTGTCTGTCTATGAACATTTTGAAGGCAAATATGATGTTTTTCAGTGAGTATACAAACATTTTCAAATTCCAGCAAGGTTCTGATAACCAGCTTCCTTTTTACACACCAGTTTGAGAAGAATGAGTCTCATTTGTAAGGGAAGTGGGATGCATATTTTCCTTCCTGGTTTAGTCATTTGTGTTCTTCATCAAAACTAACGTTAATGTTGAAATTACTGACAAGGTAACTACTTTTGTTCCACAGCATTTGAGATCCTCTTATTTGCATTGTGAGTGTGAGCCTTTGTTAAAAATATTCTAAACTACAGCATGTGCAAACAACACAGTGAGACATTTCACCAGCGCCATATATCACCAGGAACTCAAGCTTCAGTGTCTTCTGCAGGGCAGAGATACATAGATTATAGGCAGGTGGTACCAAGGCCCCGTAGTGATGCTTTTAAATACGTTTCTGCTGTAATGTGCGGTGTTAAATTGCAACTTTTGCAATTTCCATTAACAGATTTCACTGTTTCACAGAACTCTCAACAGTTTCGCCCAAAATGACCTTTAGAGAAATGACCTTTAGAGCTTTTTCCCAAGGCTTGTGTGTAAAATTAAACTTTATATATAGTTAATACTATACTGAGGAAAAGTAATTTTTTAAATGGCTGTGCTTACTTTGCACACAAATTTTATCCTGCACTTCTTAAACATTTGTCCAGGCCCTGTAAAATTTTCCTGTATTAATAAGAATCCTATGGTAAGTGGCATTCCAAAACCTTTTTTTGGTTCTGGTTTGGTCTGCTGGCGTTTCTATCTTTCCTTATTAGTAGAAAATGTGGCATAGAAAATACAGCTTTAATTACATTTATTATCTCTAAGATTTACTTTAGGAACCCACAAAACACTGGGACTGTGTAGAACATGACATTAGAGAAATTACTGGTTTGAGTTTATACATCACTGTACTACCACACGCTTCTCTTCAGCATTTGTTGAGAATGCCAGTGCTGTCTGCAAATGCCAAACAACATCCTGTTGCTTCTGTCAATTGACACATAGATTATATTTAAAACACTCAAGCTTCCTTTTAAAACCTCATTGTTACAATTTTAACTTGCTTCTGTGGAATTTTACTGAACCTTTGAGGATAAATTAACTCCAGGAGCCATCAGAGAGATTTCAGGAGATTTGAACCATAGATCTCTGCTTCATATAACTGCATGCATTCTCTTATTTGGGCAGTGGGTTCCTTCCTGACAGTGAGTTAGTTTATTCATTAGGGTGCCCTAATGCTATTTTTTACAGCATCCATGAAAGCATTCATAAATTATTTACATCATTGAAGAGAAAGGATGATTTGCGATTTTTGATTCTTCATGTTCTGCCAGAGAAACTCTAGAAAATGTAGCCTGTTATTCACCAAAGAACAAATATGTTAATTGCCTAACTTATGCTGTGCGGGGCAAGTCAAGAAACCAGTAAAAAATGCAGAGACTTTTAACAGTTGAGGGCAGTTTTGACTCTGACCATGAGAGGTGCTGCAGACATGACTGTAGTATCATTGCTGCTGATGAAATATTCTGTAATATTTTATATATATGTATTTTTAAGTAAAACCTCAGCTAACTATGGTGTGCTCTTTTTACCCATGGTTGCAGGTGAGAATGAATTTTTATCCCCAGCTGTCTCAGGTCCTATTAGCTTAAGGCATTTTTTGTTACAAGAGTTCCTTGGTGGCCTTAGCTGTTGTATTTAAATACAATGCAAAGTGATTGTTGGAGTAGAAATGCTGTTAAAGGAATAGTTTGCTGAGAAAAATAGCATGTATATTTCTTGAATGTATAGTATACACAGAATTTCATTAACCTGAATTTCAGAAATGTTGGAGATCAAATCTCTGGATTAAACTGGGTAAAATTCAGTGACTTTTTTTCTGAAGAAGGACAGGCAAGATGGCTTATTCCTATTTCTGGTGACTTTAAGTATAAACTTTTGTGAAAAATATGAAACAGCCTTCATCTATAGTACCTCATTTTACCACATTTTCTCAGAATCTTGTAACTGAAAGTTATTGCTTTCTAAACTGTCTCCTACTTTTTTTTTCTTTTTTAAGCTAAAGCTTTACAGAGGTCTGACTCTGGGGAGACCTTCTTCATGGTCTGAACTTTAATTTTAAATGTCTGTGTAATTGTGCCAAGTTATATCTTTTCTGCAAAGATGCATGTAATTAAAAATATCTTGGTTTGAAATGTAATCTTTATGTGCTATATGTAATTGCTTTTCATTCTGCCTTTAACCTTAGCAGTCTAGTTAAATGTTAACTATGAAAAGTTAGTTGCCCTTAAGTTTTAAATGCACTAATGAAGCAAAATGGTGGGGTTTTTTGTGGATGTTTATCATATTCCATGTTCCACAGCATTAATTTCTGTCTCTACACATTTGACTTATGATGTGTGGCATGGCAGCTGAAGAGGTTGATAATTACTAGAGCAGAACTACATCCTTCCTTGGCTTGGTTTTTTACAAAGTTGAAAACAAATAAGCACAAGAAATAATCAGTCACGTTGCTATCGCTATTTCATTTTATGTCCTCAGCTAATTCTAATCTGAGTTCTCAGAGATAAAAAGCCACTAAAATTCTTTGTGGATATTGAGGGCAGCAGGGCTTATCTTTGCATTGCCATCAAAAGCATTTTTCACTAAATTCAGGGCAGAATAGGTCTAAAATTCAATGCATTTTTCAGATAGTTGATTAACATTAACATTAACTTCTACTGAGATATTTGAGATGAACATCACTATTCCACTGGCAAAAGTGGTTTCTCAGTATAATTTCCATAAATATCTATCACAGAGAAAAATTTTCCAAACAATTTTGAGTACAAAAAGAGCATATATTTTCTGCTGTAACAGCAGATAATGATTTTGCACATATTTAGTATAGTTACATAGAAGTCTTGATAAAAAATTCTTGTAAATTTCATTTCCTCTCATAACTTTCAGTACTCACTTAGACCTCTTTATGTGTTGTCCACAGTGTGCTGCTGGCAACCCACTAATATATGTTAAATAGTCTCAGCAACTTTGGTCTTCACTGAAAGCTGTAAGAAAGACTGTGATTAACAGAAAGGATGCGTAGTCTGTGCTCATGAGTTTGTGGAGAGCTTCTTGAAGAAAATGTAGCTGAAGGGAGAGGCTTTTTATTCTTTCGCTTATCCATTGCATTTAATAGTTCTTCTAACAACATCTTTGATATCGAGTGCGTTGTAAGTTGTATATACTACTCTGTTATCAGTATCATGTCACAAAGACATTTGTTACTTTCTATTTTTATTTTCCAAATATGAATGGATTTGGGTTCTTCACGATGTCATTGCTGTTAAGGAAGAAGTCACATTCTTCCACTGAAATGATAGATTCGGGCTACATCTCCATTCCTGCTTTGGTTTTTTTCTTAGAACCTTGAATCATATGTAATACTACTTCTATTTACTTACTTATGAAATTTTTAATGGGATTTGTTATATAAAAATTTGTGACTGGAGTGAATCCCAGTGTCACAGATTTATCACTGAAGAGAAGAGTTTAGTTTTACTCCTATTATTCACAAAACAGCCTGAAATCTGTTGTACCTCTCAATCTTCCACTATGACAAATCCCTATGTATCAATAAGCATATATGCATTACTCTTAAACTGCTATAAGCTGTTAATTGCACTTCCTGAAGAAAAGTAAAATGTAAGTTTTTGTAACATAATGCTGAAAAGACCATAGCAAAAGGTAAAAAAGCTATGTAAAACTGTGATTTTCTAATTCTTTCTTTACTCTTCCCCCAAACCTGCTGTGCAGCTATGGAGCTATTGTTTAAACATACATTTTAAATAGTGTAGGATCACAGTATTATGCTTTATGCCTATTACTCTCCATAATAATTTTTTTAATGTCTCAATAGTCCTTACATGCTGCATTTGACATAAATTAGTGACATGAGTCAATAAATAAAATCAATTTTAAGCTTCAATAGGTTCATACTTATGAATCAATATTCCCATTAATATAGGAACTAGAAAATGTATCATTTGTGTTTTCGCATTAGATCACCTCAACCCAGCAGTGTACATGCAGTTCTAGGAGTACTCTGCAAATTCTTAACTGGCAAGACAGTAAAAACTAATGTCTGTGAGCAGTGTCAGCAATAATGTGAATCAAGAGTAATTTGTCACTTGAAGATCTGTATTGGCCCTCCATTGTCAATAGACAGAGCAAGGTTCACAAGTGTGACAAATTGTTTCTACATTTGTTACTGATAGTCTGTACAAAGAGAATTCTTGCTGTTTTTCTACTGCTCTGTTAATGCTGATAAAAGAGCATAGAGATGAATTATTTGTGAGAAAAACAGGAACAGAGACTGTGCTGGGCTAAGTGAAGATTATATGTATCTTGGTAAATGCATACCTAAGTAGTCATATCTGGAGATTTTTTAAATGTTTTTTTTTTATTATTTTAGTGCAAACAAATTCCCATCATATGTCTGTACTAGAAAGAAATATAGTGATAATTTCACTTAGGATTCAAAAATGTAAAAAATTGTTTCAGATTTGGTGAGGAAAACTAAATACTCATACTTCTTTGGGATTTTGACTGACAAGTTTTTGGAAAATGTCAGCATTAGGAAGTACTAAATAATCTTCATTAATATTAATAGGCACTATTATGTATAGGTGTTCTGAGATGAGTTGTAGAGGACTTGTATTACTTTGTTCAGTCCATAAGAAATGAGCCAGCTTGCTTGACATTGCACCTGAAGAGTGCAGTTTGGACACTTCTAATTGTGTGGAATCCATGGTTACAAAAAAGAAGACAAAAAAGAAACCACATGTATAATCCCTTTGCTTTAGGAAATGGCTATCATGTTAGACTCTTTTCTGCACTAATCCTATAGTAAAAACATTATTTTAGAAATTTCACTTACAAAGACTGTTATTTATCATTAAAAGTATTTTTAATTATCCTTGATTTTCACTGGAGAAATCTGAGGGAAAAAATTACTCCCAGTGAGAATGTCATTGAAAAGCATTAAAATCTTGACTACAATGAAATGGGTCCATTTGATTTAATGTTTGAAATGTAGACTTGAATTCACTCTACAGTGCTTTCATTTCAACAGGCTGGGAGTTAGTTAAGTTGGGTTTTCTTCAGCTTGTGGATGCAGATCAGGGCTTTGATATTCTTTAATTGTAGTTCTGGGGTAAGGTTCATTTCCTTTCTGGATTTTTACTCATATCCTATCTGTCTGTTGTATTTTCATGTTTTGTATAATCAGTAGCATAGATGGTGATTTTAATACAGATACACTGTATAGGAAAATCTAATAAAACTGACTACACATGCAGAATAATGGGGTTTTCATAAAAGAAGTGCCCAGACAAAATAGATCTAAATAATCTCAAAGTCTCTAGGTGACAATATGCAGGCAAAGAATACAAATTTTAATTTGGAGAAGACAGGTTTTACTCAGAGGGTAATCTATTAATGTAATCAGAAGAGGAAAATGGATTTGCAGTGCAAATAGCTAAATACTTCACTTTAATCAGAGTTGTATTTTTCAAACTGAATTGTATACCTGAAGCATGGGTAATTATCCGTTAAATTCTCATATACTAACAGCAACTACGTAAAGCCTTAGAGACACATTATTTTATTTCTGTTCAATGTTCTGGATACTAAAAATATGTTTCTATGTATAAGTATATATACATATGTAATTATGCACACAAGGTGTATGTGTGTGTGTCTATAGATATAAAAATACCTGTGTATACGTTATCATATATATACATACACTATGTATACATATTTCAGTAACTCATATACTGTTAAAAACAATAAAGATCAGAATGTTTCTGCCTAATCCATCCTCAGCTCTGACCAGCGGGAAGTCAGACCCTGTACTACCAACAAACTCTAGGGCTTTTGTATCGTGGTTTGGGTATATTACTAGTGTCTTTGTGAGAGTAATAATGAAAGAATTATAATTTGGCTACTATTTTGTTGAGCTTGGTTAGAAAGAGAGAAATTAGTCAGCAGGTGTCAAATACATACTATAATCCAACCATGTAATTGATATTTGTTATTATTTTTCCATTGTGCTAGTCTCTGTAGAAGACAGTTCTTTCACTGTGTCATATTTCATACAATTTTTTATGACAAATTAAAAGTAGCACATTTTTGTTTACTTACATAAGGGTTTCTGAAGAAAATGTACTGAAATGCTCCTGGTAATCTTCTGTGAAAAATCTTGACAGATATTCTTTTTCATAACAGGAACTGCACAACTGCTTTAAATGACTTGTACTGTTTACAAAGTGTCGCCAGTACGCCACAGAAATAAATGGTGCATGCTGTAGACTATGCGCAATAGCACAGACAGTTATTTACACAGTAACACTTAATTTGGTTCAGAATTCATAATGAAGTGAAGGAGACTAATAAACCCTATTGCCTTATTACCAGTGTATTACTACACTTAAAGTATAAAACCAACTGCTGATCCAGGCACTTAGCGTTCAGCAGGAGCCAGGGCTCAGTGACGGTGTCGACAGGCGGCAGGAGGTCCTGAGAGCAGTCCCTGGCTGAGGCCAGCTGAGCATCACAGCTGGGCGCGACCCCCGGACCATGGTAGCCTTGTCACGAACAGAGGTGACCTTCACAGGCACATCAATAAAACGCTGATAGCCAGAACCTGTCAGTAGTTACCACGAGCACAAACAACCAACAGTAAAAGATCACACATGTGGTTAGTATTTTCATGTTTTCCAGTTAAAATTATGGATCTGCCACAGATTCGGAGCATCTCCAGTCAACTTTGAATGTTGTCATTCACTATTTGCACTTCAGTGACATCAAAGCAGAGCCTGAAAGTGCTAGACACCATACAAACAAGGTCACAGAGATCAGTGCCTACGTCAAGATTATAAGAATAAAATAATCAAGACATACCAGAAGCTGCAGGAGCAAGATGTTTTAGCTTTCTTTGACAGAACATGAAGCACAGAAGGTAAAGATTTACTTAAAACGTAACATAACTGTAAGCGAGGGCTGGAGCTCAGTGTTCTGGCTCCCCCCTTTGTCTCAAGGTAAGGACCTCCTGACTTTTTAAGTCAATTGCCTTTTACAGCGCTCCCCTGATCAGCTTAAAAACTGTTGCTATAAATCTAAATGTACGTTCTCTTGCAGAGCTCGCTATCAAATGCTGGATTTCTAGTAATGATAAAGCAACACTACTTGGCCATCAATGAGTAGAGTGTACGGATTCTATTTCAATTTCTGTTTATTTGAACTCCATACAGCACGACCCTACAAGACTTGCTTTCATTAGGCCTACTACTGTCTATTCTCCAAGGTTATAAAGACTCCCTCATGAGGATGATTTCACCTTAATGGGTATTTCGCCATAGGAATGAAAGCTAAACAGCAATATTAATAAAAAGTCAGCAATCTCAAAAAGGAAGGAAGAGAAGAATTTATGATGTAAAAATGTTGAAAATATGTATTACTCATAACTCCTACAGGTTTTTTCTTGAATAAAGTAGTATTTCTCTTGACACATCAAGACAAGGTTTAAAGGGCTCAATTGTGTGAAGTTTCTGGAAATCTTACCACTTAGATAGCAATAAAATACACTGGAGTCCAGGCAAATATAAACCTAGCTGAGGTTGTCAGTCAGACATGAACACTTAGTTTACAAGTGAATTTTCAGAGTGTGACAAAAGCCCTACTTGATATTTGTCTGATTCTTGCTGTTTTAAGTAGTTGAATGGGAGAGAAGACAAAGTGGTAAGTTAAAAAAACACCTATATATGTTTCTAGTTTGTGTTTTCCAAAGTGGTCTGTCGTGCAAAGTTATCAGTGATCTATTCAGTGATGGGAATATGTGTGAAAACCTGTGCAGGTAAGTGTGTACTATGCTATGCCGGAATTGCTATAATTGGGCAATCATGAGGCTGCAAGTGATTGCAAAGCAGTGGGACAAGAAGGAGTATGAGCTGGAAAGTGGGAGATGGAAAGACTTTCAGACACCACTGTGACAATTTGTTTTGCCTTTGCTTTGTCAGATTAACTTTGTAAACTGGAGAAATTTGCTAAGAAATTTCAAATCCCCTGTAGACTTTTCCCTGTACTTGTATAACATCCCCTGCCCCTATAACAGAGAATGCATTTCTGCACCTCAGGTGCCACGCTTCCTAGTTTTGCATCCTATATGCAACTGTGTTGAAGTGCAAACTTGTGAACAGCAACTCCTAAGCACTTACTCATGCTGCTTCTGATATTCTACTGATAGACTGAGAGGACACAGGCACAAATGTCTTAAAGTACTGCAGCTAAATCTGCCACACCTCAACTGATGGTGTCATTAAAGTTGCAGTAAAAGCTGAAACTATCCAGAGGGATTCTACTGAAATACTGAAAGTTTCTTTTGAACAGGATTGTTAAATGATTCCTTTTTACTCATGGAGAAATACAACTAAAATTAATATTTTGACATGTCCAAGGCTTTTATGTAAGTCCTGTTCTTACAACTTACAGCAGGTATCCAGGTGACCCCCACCAGGTGAACAAAATGCATCCTTCCTGAACCTGCCCTTAGGCACACATAAAAACTCACCTAATTGTCTTAGTTTGGTTAAAATGCCCTTCCCCTCATGAAAAGGTCTCCTTTTATAATAGCTGGGTTTTACTCAGATTCAAAAGAGGATGTATTTCTTTTTCCCAAAAAGTTTTTGCAAGCGTGCACCCCATGCTGTGTTTTTCCTCCACCAAAGAGTGAAAGAAATACAGTGCATTGTTAAGATATCGTGTATCTTGTTTATACAAGATCCCGATAATACAAAATGCTGGTTAGCATTACAATTCCTTTCAAAAGTTACATGTAAGATGTCAAGAAAAGCTATGTGCATTTCTGGTCCTGTAACTAAAATAGAATATTAATAATGGCCATTTTTTTTGTACGATTGAAACAATTTCAGTCACTCTATTTATATATCTCTGAACTCCATATAAAATGATAGACACTGATTAAAGCTTAACACAAGCTATCACTGTCAAAATTAAAGCAAATTGGAAGGTGTACCAGGAGTCTGAAAGAAGTTTTCAGTAGACTGAAATCTGATATTTAACACTGTTTAAATGTAGACTGTTGTGATAGAACAATGTAGGAGGAAATCCAAGCAGGCAATTTCACTGTTCTCTGAAAGACTTACATAAATAAGAGCTGGATGGAAGACTGACACAACAGAGTCACAACATGTTTGGGTTAGCATACTGTCCATGTAAAAAGAAACACCTTGATAAGAAGAGATCTGTCAGCTGTAGCAAAGTCAAACAGGGTTATCTGTGAGTTTAATTGCCTAGGACAGATTCATTTCAATGTTGGAAGATCAAAGAAACAGGATCAGTAATTCCAGGTAGGGCGTTTGTACAAAATAGCTTTTCAAAAGCTTAAAATAATTGTCTTCCTTAAACGTTTTACATTTTTAAAGTGATCCAGGTTCTTACTGTTTTTAGGGGACTGTCTAAAATTATATAAGTGTGTTTAGAGCCTCTGTTAACAACAAAAAATTATATTTAACTTGTTCTAAAACTATTTAAATTAACGATCAAATATATTCAAAGTAGGAAATTTGAAAGAAATAAAAACAAAAAGAAACCTCTGTAAATGTTTAGCCTTGTATTAATTAATTTAAATATCTTTATATCTCTACATACTGTAATCATTTATTCAATGGAAAGCAAAATTAAATGAAGATGATTACAGTAATTACATTTAAATCTTTTACTAGCGATGGTTTTAAATACAATTTAAATAGCAAAAACATTAAAGAAGAAGTCAGTAGAGAAATTGATTATTCAACTATTCTAAAAAAATTAGAATAGGATTTTATTTAGCCTACACAGAGGCCATATACTTTTGAAAACATATAAATAAATTTATTGTTTTCCATACAGTGTACCATACTCTGCACTGTATATACACTGTGAGAATGGAAATATGCATCCATAAGGTGACTGGAACAGTTTTCCCCACCATGTCGAAGAAGTGGGCAGGACCGGGTTAGTGTATAATACCATAGTACAGGCATGCTTTTTACTTCATAACTTGAATTCTTTCTGGAATTTCTTCAGTCTTTTGATGGTATTTATTTTTACTAAATTTAGCCACCATAATGGGAGCCTCTAGTTTAAGATAATTGTCTGTTTTCCCTTCCGTCAGGAGAAAAGATATGCACATAACTTGGTAGTTCCTTTTCATTGTTGTTATAGCTAAATACATTATGTATTCATAATAAAGTTAATTATCTGAAGCCTGAAACTGTAATGAGGTAATGAATGGCCACTCAAACAACTGAAAATAGAGAACTGATGAAGTTTTCACAGCAGAGATACTCAGTCATTTAGAATTTTATGTGTTTAGAAATAGATTCTGATCTCACACCTGTCAAATAATTTTAAATTATTATTTTGTAAAATGCTATAAGTAAACATAGTTGGAAATACTTTTTCCTGCTTCATTTTGTGTCTTGTGACTTAGCACTATGCATATCTCCATTGTATCTTAATGAATAGTTTGTGTGTTCCAGTTTATTTTTGTATTGTCCCATGAGCCTAGTTCAAGTGTTGCCATCTTTTGTGTGCTGATTTTCCCTTTCCTTTTTGGTTATCCTTCACAGTTTGTTAGTTTTTGCAACTAAAGTCTGAATATTTTGCTTCTTTCAGTTTTGTCTAGCTGTCCTACTATGGATAGATTTCTCTTGCTAAAGAGACACAATTTATGCTGTTTATGCTATTGCTTACAGATTTGTAGTCTTGTGTAGTCTTTTTTCATTATGAATCTGTTTTCTTATGACATTGTCCTCTTTCACCAGCGTGGGTACTGGGTATCGGTCTGTAACATGATGTATTTCTTCAGATCAATGTTGGCTTATGTATTGATAACCTGTTCTATGGTGTATTTTAATATTTGAAATGAATATTCCCTTAGCACCTGAATTCAGACTACTAGTTTCAAGTGTACAGGCATGAGATGTAGATTTGGTCATTTATGGAAATGAAGACCAGTTGTAATTATGAATGTGAATTCTTTAATCCTAACTTGATAAAATACATGTTATTCAGTGATGTCTGTAAATAATGTACACAAATCATACTCCAATTTGGAGGGAATTTGTATTGGTAGTATACTAGGGATGTTTACCAAAACTGTGATTCAGAAAGTAGGGCTTTAGGAAAGTTGAAAAGATTTTAGAGTTGAGACAAAAAGGTAGAAGTTGTGTAAGTTTATGCTCAGAATGATTATGAGAGAGTGAGGCTTTAGAAACTGTGCCACTTGTTGCTTTGATATCCAGAAGACAGAATCTAAATAGATGGAAGTATTTAAAGGTTTCAGTGTTATGAAATTGTCCCTTGTCAGCCACAAAAACTGACTACAATAGTGAGAAGAATGTTGATGATCAACACGCCTGTGAAAAGAGAACAAGCTAAAGGAGTGGTTCTTTATGCTATAGGATATTTCCATGGGCTTAAGCCACAAAAGTCAGAAAGCTCCAACCAGAAAAGTAATTTCCTACATTTCAGTCTCCTTAAATTCACAACCATTGTTTCATTTTTCTCAATGAAAAACAACTTTTCAGTTCAGCTGACTGAGTTTGGCAAAGTTATCCGGGAGCCACATTTAGGCTTGTGACAGGAAGTATCGTCAGACTTAAGTATGGAGAGACCAGCATCTCTGCAATTTTACACTCACTTCAGGTTAGAGTCATGCTGAAATGTGTTGGTGTGGTCCGGATCAAATCTTGACAAGGGAGCTTAATAGGAAAATAGTGTCTGTAATAGCAATTTAGAAAAGGAATCTAATCACTGAGGTCCACAATCAGAAGTAGATAAGGAAAAACTATGTGATAAGTTTGATCATAATTTAGCAGGTAGTATTCAGTCTTGCATGTTTAGGTTGATCATCTGGTTTGGGGTACAACAATGGTAAATACAACAATGGTATTTATCCACATTTATTTTTTATTAATCTGTTTTTCAATTTTTTTTTTATTTTGTTTTTAGTAGATAGGACTCCATCCTGAAGAATGTTACCGTTTACTTTTTCAAAAGAGAAATTAGCTTGAAAACCGTATATGAATTACATCAAACGTTATTAACTTAGAGGCTTAAATAGTATGTAGGTACTTGTAAAAATGTCTGTAGACATGTTTTGTAGTAGACATATTATGCTGGATATCACAAACATAGAAGTATCAATATAAAACAGGCATTTCTCAAAACTAAAAATACTGAGGGTTTTTTATACTGAACAATCAGTTCCTTGCCTAGATCTGCAGTATTATTACTGTCTGCTGTTGTAATGATCATTAGAACTGTAAGAAGATTCAGAGGCTACCTAGGAAAAAAATTTAAGTGTGATCTGTGTCTTCACCTTCACCTATTTCATCATCATTCTTGCAGCCCAGTTTTGGCTACCTGTGTAGAAAGTTACACAAATTGTTCAGTGATTAAGTTAACATGTTTGCAAATCATTATTGAAAGTTCAAGTTAAATAAGCAATAAGTAACAGACATGAGTGTGATCGCAATTAAAAACCTTCTGCTTCAACAAACTGAAAAGTAAGAATTCATGTTTATTTGTAAGACACAGGAGTGTTTCCATGCTTCCTTAGTAGCACTAAGTCTGCCTTAATTTATGCATTAAATGAAGAAGGAGAACAAGTATGAAAGCAAGTTAGCTTGCAGTTCTTCACAACTTACATCTGTTATCTGATTACTACGCTAGAGCTGAAACTTTTAAGACGTGCCAGACTTCAAACTCTATGTTGTTCCTGTATCTAGTTACTCTGCATTCATTACAATAATAAAACCATCGAAAAAATGAGCTTTAACGATGATGGATTTTTGGCAAAGAGATTGTTCCCAAACGTTCAAAACAATGAGTTAATCCCCCAAAATAATGATAATCAATAGTGTATACTTTTATTTGCCTTTCACTTAGAAGGTATAATTTTCTTTTGTTTTTTAAAAAAATTATTTATTTAGAAAGTGGTGATCTGAGGGTATCTAAAGACCAGCAAAGGTTAAGAAAAAACAAACTATTGTGGAATATGCAATGAATTGACAAAACTTTGCAGTAATGCGTTTACAATATTCTTCCTGAGCTAAATGTCAATTAAGGTTTTATATTAGGCACAGGTGATCATTCAAAATGAAGGCATAATAAAGTCTGCATTTTAATGGATCAATGAAAGGTTACCATATGAAAAATCAAGAGCTATTGTTAGCTGCCAGTTAACATATCCTGTGATTTTACATTTGTTTCACATGATGTATAATTACTTTCCATAAATTATAGTTTTATAATATATACACTGAAGTCTTTTCCTTAATCTACCTCAAAGTCACTTTTAGCACTAATTGATGGCTAATTTTGCTTGGTGAGAACTATAATTTCTGTAGTTTAGGTTTGAGAATAATTTGAACCGTAAAGAAAAATAAATGAGTGAATCTAATTAGAAAAAAAAAGTTGTTAAATTACTAATAACTGTGTAGAAAGGCAATCTATGCTAATGAGGTTATGAAGACCTGTTTTTCTTATTTAAGACAGATCTAGTTCTCTTATTTAAGCAAAATGTTTTAAAGTTCAGTGTATTTGTACAACCAGGAAAGACACAGATTGTCTCAAACAATTTTAATTCCCACTCTTTTGTATTTTCCTATAATTGCTTTGAGTGAAATGTTGCCCTCAAGTCTCAGTCTTGGCACTGAAATCAGTGGGAGTCACGTAAGTTCTACAAGGGCTGTAACTTGGAATTTAGTGAGCAGTGAATCAGCCTGACCCATGTCACAACAGTTTTCAGCATTTATATTAAGGAAGAGTTGTTTGAAGTGGTGTGTCCCTGAGATCTCAAATGCTGGTCAGAGCTGATTCAATTGGTCTTTACAATCAGAACTTAAACATAAGTTTAAAAAATTTTAAAAAAACATGGTTTATTTGAACTACATTATTCAGATCAAAGTAAATGTATTTTTAATGTAAACCAAAACAAAATAAACCAAAACAAAATAAAATTTCCCACAAAATCTTGGCTGCTATATGCACTCACCAGGTAGTACTGCCTTAAATCTTCCCTCCTACCCCATGCTTTTCTATTCTAAGACAAGACAGTGTTTTCAGGTGTTTCCAACTCAGGATGTTTGCAGACACAATACAGTGAAAGAAGCCTTTAAATTTACACCAGCTTTCCAAAAATGGCATCTATACATCCTACCAGTGTTCTACTGTGTTTAATACATAATGTTATCCGTTCAGTAAATCATTTGTTATATGTGCATATGAAAGCAGAAGGGTACAGAGGTCTAACTGTGCAATTTATCAAAATAAGTTGGAATATTTGGCTAATATAAAACTTATCATAGTACACCATGTAAAAATTTTTAGAACCTAAATCTTCTCAACCTGTGTTTTGTCTGAGAGTAGGCTACATAGTTGGAGAGAAAGCAGCTTATTTTCTAATAGCTGCGTGTGATTTTTAATAGCACTACCAATAAATAAAACAGTATTTTTAATGCAATAAAATCTACTAGTATATACACTGAAATAGTCAATGAATACCACAGCAGAGGACTTTGACGTACATGTTCTTCTTAACAAAAAACAGTTAAGACGTACGTTGCAGTTACTAACAGATGGGAAGTTGACAGAAAGCTAGCACTTCGTTTTGCATCACTTGGTTTTGATTCGTAGCCTTTTGGCAGTTTTTCCTATAACACTAGTTTGATAGCCTTTGTGTTCTCTATGAAAGAACAAGTCTTGTTCTCGCAGTGTTACAGAATCAATGTCTGGCAGCTCTTTCATCTTTCAAGCTAAAAAAACCAAAACCTACCCTAGCACAACGTAAGGGTAGAATATAAAACAAGACAATGTTGACTATCCTGTCGTTTATTGGTTCCTTTGTATCCTTAATGGCCTTCAGTCATTAATGTTTTTTTTTTTTTAAACCTGTCTACATGCACAGACATAATTTTGCAAATGATACAAATGGCCAATAAAGGATTGAGATGTTAATAAATGTAACAGATTGTCTGCACAGTAGGTTTTTTTGTTTCTTATATATACTGACCACTTCTTTTCTTTCTTTTGCAGATTGTAGCTTTGCGTGAACAAAATGCACACATTCAGAGGAAAATGGCAGCTGGTGAAGGGCCTGCTGAATCAGAGCATATTGAAGGAATCGAGCCAGGGCAAAAGGTTCACGAAAAGGTATAAAATGTTAGTTTCCATTGGATCACACAATTTATTAGAGAAATAATCAGGTGTTAGATTTTTGTAATGTGAATATTGTATGGGATGTCCCTTTAGATTTTTGTCTGCTTACTGAAACCACTATCAAAAAATTAGCTTGTTTAAATGGAAAGCAAATGCAAATGAACAGGTCCTTGTTCTTTGGTGGAGTATTGAGTTAGACCCACTGCTTATAACAAACTTTCTTGGAATTTTTTGCGTAATGCTACAATTAAAGATACTATGTCCTGCTGAATGATCCTCTGTACATCACATTCAGAAGAGCAAGGTGTAGTGGCACATATATGTGAAAGGGTATATATGCAAAAACTGCTGCCAAAATAGTACATAAGGGGTTGACAGAGAACTGAAAACTAGAAAAAGTCATTTTCCTCTCTGCTACCTATAGATACTCCTCAAATTCATGTCCACGTTCATATAGAGAGAAGTGAAGAGCATTTTACTTAGCACTCTTTCAAGAAGAAATAGGTATATAGAATTGAGGCTAAGTATTTGCCACTTCAGGCTGAAAGAGAAAAAAGCGTAGAGAATACCTAATTTAAAAACAAGGTTTTCTTCTGAGCCTTAGTTTTCCAGATTAATAAAACCCAAGCTGTGTATCTTCCTCTCTTGCTTCACAGTTATTAAATTAAAATGCAAGCATAACAAAACATGTGGCAGACAGCTGAAATGAGTAGAGCTGCTGCTTGGATCTCTAATTGTGCATTTTTGTCTAATGGCACGTGATGAAAAGTGGCATAAATCATACTTGTAGAAAATAATACTCATCATTACTTACTTTATAGGCAATCCAATTTATAAGGGCATGCTTGCACTGCAAGCATTAATTTTACATGTTTTGCAGTCTATTTTAAGTGTGTATTTTTCTTTCTATGTGGTTGAGAAATACAGTGAACAAATACCATTCAGCTACTTTCCTCTTCCTTGCAAAATCTTACTCTTTGACACCTCTGAAATTTTGTTAAAACAGTGAACATCCCACTCACTTGTGAGTTTAAATCAAAAAAATTAAAAAAAAAATTAAGTTTAATTTTTTAAAAATTAGAACATTTTAAGTTGGTATTGTTAAGCTAAATTAAAGGTTTGTGCTTACTAATTTTTGCTCCTTATAGTAATGAAAGCTTACTGGATAGGGAGTTAACAGGAGGCTATATTGACAGCATATCAACCAGTGCACCCTAATTCACATCCTCTGCACTAGCTGCTCTCTAACCTTCTACTATTACCTTAGTGCCCACCATCAATTCCTTCTTATTTTGTGAAGTCCCCCCCCTTTGTGGTTTGGGCTGTAAGGGACCTTTAAAGGTCATCTAGTCCAACCTCCCAAAAGACAAGTAAGGGAAATCAAGCTAGTTAATCTTTAAGAAATAGAAATCTTATTAATAGTGACAGGGTGTAATCACAAATCGAGACTCATTATAGAGTATAAATGAAACATCTCAAAATAAAATAATGGTAAAATAGGAGTTAGAAGAAGTATTAACTATTAATATTTATTACTTCACCAAAAAAATAAAAAAGGAAAAATTCTAAAAAGAGAGTGAATGGCTTTTAATTACAGTTTCACAAAATTCCAAACTTTGTGAGACATCTGCTCTAGCAAAGTATTAGGGGTTTCAACATGGAATTATCCTGATTTAAAACAAAACTAACAAAACAAAACAGAACACCAACAAGGATCTTCTTGGGTCTAGTTTTCCGTGCCTGAAACAGACTGCAGATTGCGCTGAGTTGCTTTCATTGTCAGGTGGATGCCAGCTCATTGAACAGGCAAGGTCACGCAGGTTCTCAAGTGGGGACCTCAGCCAGATACATTAAAATTTCTGCTCTGCGACTATAAAGCTTCTAAGCTATGTCACATAGATGAGAGAAAGTTAAGGGCTAGCAAACACAGAAACTTACAAAGAGGCCAACTTGCACAAACAGATCAGCTTTAAAGGAATTTGAAAAATTGTTTAAAAAAATGAAAAAGATCACCTGCTATGGGAATTAAGATGCAACCATTTCTATCAGATATTGTTCTACCTAGATCTGTGACCACTGGACACCACTTGCCACCACCCAGGTCCTTCACTTAATCTATAAGGACAGCAGTCTGATTTTCCCACAAGCAAAGGCCAGAAAAGGCAGAATTCCCAGTGAATAAAGTGCCCATTGGGAAATCTATTAGGAAGCAGGTAGGGAAGCAGCAAAGGTGGGACTGAACAGTGTTAGAGATGAAGAGGATGCCAATGGAGGATGTGTGCAGGCATGTTACAGGAAATAAGCTGGGCAGGTGTGAAGCTCTGCAGTGGCACAAACAGTGAAGAAGGAGCTTGCCATTCTGCAGGGGGATAGCTTATGTGCACCTCTTCTCTATACTGATGGTTTCCTGTCAGAAACAGCCAGGTGAAACACTGAGTGACAACGGATGATGAGCCCCTCTTGACAGTATGAGCAGGGTATATTGACTACACCTGATGTACCTCTGGGGAAACGTGAGTGCAGGGTGTTAGTAAAGTTACCAAAGTTCATCTGCCACCTCAAATTATTGGACTAGCAATACTTCAGGATGTTATTTATTCTAAGCAAACCCAAATTGATGATGAAGCTTTGGGAAAAGAACAGTTAATGTTCTTTAGTGCTTGATGATAAGCTTCGTAGCTCAGAAAGAAAGATACACCCTGGAAATGAAAGTGTGGCTGTGCAGTTGGCATTTCCAAGTGATCCTTGGTTTATTCAGCTCTGGAATAAAGTTTCAGGAGCTGATGGGCAAAACCAGTCTGTATCTCATGTAAAAGAAGGAATGTCTTTGACCAGTGGATTTCTACCTTAGTGAGAAAGAATAAAAAAAAAAGGAAGCCCACAGATGCATTTGACCACAACCCTTACGTTGGAAGTATTTGAATTTGCATAAAATTTCGTAAATTTAGATGGTTAATGGGGCAATGTAGAAAAAGATTGTTATCACCTGGTAGAAGACTAGCTAGGAAAGTCTTGCAATCCATTCAGATAAGTTTCTACTATAAATCACAAAATGAGAAGATGAAAAGTATGAAGTGTCTTATGAGCAATAAGCATAATTATTCAGAAGGTAGGATCTGCACTGAAGATAACTCTTGTATCCAGCTTCGGGTCCCACTGTTGAAGAGAGATGTGAACTGTCTTGAGAATTCAGAAGATAGCAATAAAAACAGTCAGAAATCTAGAGAACATAACCTGTGAGAAGACTTTTCAAAAGGTAGGCTGAAAACATATACAAGACGACTAATGGACACAGAATTATCTTCAAAAAATGTACCTTCAGGTATAGTCAGTCAGTCAATCTAGTGAAAGCAATAAAATGCTGGAACAGACTGCTGAGAGCAGGAACTGGAAACTTCTAGGAATTTTAAAGCGAAATAACCTACATTTGAGACCGTGCACAGTGCCAAGAAGGTGGTGGTCTAGGTGGCCAGCTTTATGATTCTGTGTCACAGGGCAGCTGGAGCATCATTTGAAGTTCTATAATCACAAGCACTGTCCTCTGATTAAAGCACCAAGGCTTCCAACAGTAATATATTAATTCCCAATAAAAGAGGTAATATATTCAGTAATTGCTTCAGAACTCTGAGTGAATACAAAATCAGTTTTATGAGATGATAAAGCAAGGCATATGTCCTTCGCATTGACAACTACACGGCCAATTCCCATGTATGAAGGCTAAGGGGAACTTTAAAATAGAGAAAACAGACAAAAAATATTCCTGTGATAAAAGTAACGAAACAAAGACAAGTACTAAATATGAGAAACAATTAATAAGTATGTAGAGTAATCCAAGAATATGCAAAACTCCAGAATTGGCCCTTCTTTCCATGTATCATTGTATTTTTTCTAATGTGAAATAATGAAATCATATTAATTGTTTAAATCCATAAGAAAAATTTCAGTGGAAAAAGAAAATAAAGAAACTATGGCATACCAAAGATCCAGTTAAACTAGGAGTTTTTAAACTCAGTTCCAGACTCTGAAATGTTTTAGAGAAAATCCATCAAAACAAATACTTGGGATTATTCATATGGAAGCTTTCTTTTCAGAGTTCTATTTTTTTCTGTGTAGAACTATATCAGAAACATTTTCTCCTGTCCTATCTGAGGTCACTTTGAAAAGTCTTGTTGTTCATATTATAAACAGAATATATATGTATATATATAGAGAGAGAGAGATTCTACATTACCAGTATAAAAAACACATGTATTTTTATGGAACTTCACTTCATCACCCTTTAGTTTGTTTTTCATACAAATCACTATACAAAGGCTATCATTTTAGTTTGGAGAAAAAAAAATTGTACATACCAGAGGCCAGCAGCAGATTATTCGCCCATCTAACTCATAACCCACTGTGCTGTTTCCTGTGTATTTTGTCAGTATGATTCCTTCTGATTTTTATCAAAAAGCAATAGAAAAGTCGTTGTGTGAAGTAACGAGTTACTTGAGGAATCCGGTGTCTCTACTTATATTTGCCACTTTGAACTAGCAATCATTTTCATCTGTATCCAATCAATAATTATGGTCAGGTTGGTGGAAGGAAGTGTTTTCCACAATGTTTTGAAGGATAATTTGTCAATATACCCCAAATATAAGATTTTCCTTACTAAATAGTAACTAGCATATTTAAAGACATATTGGGATGCCTGAACCTGTGGCTGAATCTCATACATCATCTACCATATGTAACTGGAGCAAGAAATAAGAATGAGTCTCAGATGTTGATCAGAAGCACAGTGTGCTCCCATTTTTTTCTATAAACTGTATCCCTTTAAAGTGGTTCTTGCTGGACCGCCCAAAATAAGATGCTGTGAATAAGTAGATTGTTTTCAAATAAAGCCATTATTTCTTACTGGTGTTTATTTCTGCTTCCATAAGAACCATGGAAATTGAATCATTCAGTAAAATGGAATGTTTTCAGAAGCGCTCATATGCAAATTGGGAAGGATTGAAGTGGCTTTGGAAAACATTTAATCTTCTGATGTTTGTATACCTTAAAAGTCCACCATTAAAGTATCTCCTTTGCTTACAATGATCCTTTTCCTTGATGGTTCAAAATTTATTGCTTATTTTTGGCCCGTATTGAAGAATATTCCACAGCAAGTTCCTTGCCACATCTTTTAATTCAAACATGTAACAAATCATTGCTATAATTCTTCTGAAGTTAATGGAGTTTTATCAGAGATGAATTGGCCTGGGGAATGACTATTTTTATCCTTAAAGATGCCTTATACGCATAGGAGGGTTCCTTCTTGACAAAGCACTGCAGCATGTGTTTCTGTTACACTGAAGACATGAAAGCTAAGCATTTACCTGCAGTGTAAATCAGGGTGTTTCTCCTCGGAAGTACACTGTTTCTATGTTTAAACCTCATTGCTGACATTTGTAACTGCAACTTGCAAACACTAGTAAAATACAAGGGGGTGTTTGTAACTCAGAGAAAGTTTACTGTAAGGACTTTTTGTTTTGCTGTTCACCGAGTGTAGTCAGAATGCATGATCTAGTAAAAATAGTGGGAAACGTGATCTTTGCCCCAAAGCATTCACATGCTGAATTAGAGAAATAATACACTTTGGACACAAAATACATTTGATAACCAGATGATGGGTTTGTTTCCAAGCAGTACAGATATCTTTGTGGCTTTCTAATTATCCCTTTCTGGATTAATATTGATAAAGCTAACTAAAGAAGCATGTGCTGAGAGGGACTTAATGAAGGTTGATGGCTTGACACACCTGGGGAGATGAGAAGTTTTCAGAGTGAAAAGGAAAATGGATTAAAGCTTCAGCTGGCATGAGAGCTTTTCACGAATCTAAGGAGTAAGTCTGGGAGCGTATGTATTATTCTCTCTGAAAGAGTCTAGGCAAATATTTTGCAGGTACTGTTCTGCATAATATTTGAGTATGTCTACATGACTATGAATACTTAGTGCTCAACACTATGGCATAGGGATTTTAATATAGTGAAAAGCTGCATTACTTATGCATTATTTACATGATAAATCAATAGACTTCTCACATCTTTAATTTTTCAAGAAATCAGTTGTCTGTCAGGTTTTTGTCTGTTTCATATAAATTAATTTTTCTTCCAGCCATAAAAGCTTCTTTTCCTTTTCACTTCATAGAAACCCCTATACCTACTTCTACATATCAAACCTGTTAAAACATTGCTGTAAAAGTCTCATTACCTTTGCAAGGGAATTTTATACTCTGAGCCCTGTGCTAGATGACAGCATTGGCTGACTGACCTTTGCTGGATGATTTACTGCAAGGAGTCAGCAGGCTAGTCATTTCTAATGGTAGGCTAGTGAGACTACTGAGAAAAAGGATTTAGTCAAGGCTGATGGGGGCGGGGTTTGCATGTAGAGTTTGGTTTGGGCAGGTAACTAGTCCTTATAATAAAGAAGCAGGAACTGATTTCTCTCACCTGTGTGAGATCTCAGAAACTCTTCTAACAGCATAAAAGAGAAGTAGGCAGGCATTCTGGAAGTGACCAGCAACAAGAAAAATGCTTACCCATCAAGTAAACCTATTTTTGTTTTCCTGACACCGTTTTGCAAAATGAGTGAAGTGTGACAGATGATTACTGGCATCAGAAAGAAGAATAAGACCTGAAAGCTGATCAGGAAGCAGAGTTATTCTGGATCTTTTAAGCAGTAATAAAAGTTGGAATCTCTTGATGGTTTGATAGAAAAAGCAAGAAAGTGAGTATCTTCAAAGAGAGAAGTGCTAGAGGAGGCAGCTATTTTTACATCTGTATTGGGGTGGGGAAGCAACATTTCAGTTGAGAGAGCATTGGCTTTGATAGTTGATTAGAAGTTGGAGAAAATTCAGAGTAACTGGAGAGGACACCTTTAATAATTAAGAGATTAGTGCCTGACGTAGACCAAAAGATGTAGAACAACCTTGAGAAGTAGTAGAGCCTCCAAACATGAAGAGGCAACCAACCACTTAGAAAAGACTGTGGCAGCTTAGGTGTAATACTATTATTTTTGGCATAGCTTTTCACGTTCTCTTTTGTGTGCTGATTATGTGGGTGATGATCACATTGCTTTTGCTTGTAGTTTAGTTGCCACTTGTGATTGGGCTATCGCATAGCTGTGTACCAGTGTTAATTTCATGCACTTTCTTTTAAACCTTTTTTTATGCATGAGGCATTTGAATAGAATAGGGGTGGAAGAACTCTATGCTGTAGTAAAGAGCGTCTTCCAGTAACTATTGTTGTTCATTTATTTTTACATCTCAAACAGCATCAGTAAACATTACTCTCTGCAGCATTAAATTTTACTCTTACTTTAATAAAGTCAAGTGACATGTATAATTTAGCTTCTTTTGATTATTATTTTACTTTCTTTTTAGTGTTGCTGTACTACAGAATTCAGACAAGTTTATCTGACTTGAGAAATACACAGTATATCTGTCTTTCCCCCAATGACCTGGCCTTCATGGCCAGCTTTTCTAAGTCAGAAGGAACATCTCCACCATTATCAGAGTTAAAAATAATCTTTTTATTCCCTTGGATTTCAGACAGCATTTTCCAGTTTGTCTGTCTAAAACTGACTGGTTTAAAGCTTTTAAATATTTTATGACATTTCTTCCCTACTCTTCCTCAAGTTGAATTTTCTATGTATGTATTATTTGTAGGAATGACCTTGGCTCAGAGAAAGTCTAAACGTAACTTAGGTTTTAAAATTGGTATTACTACTGATTGTATTGTGTTTCCAGAATATTTCTGAAGTGATTTATAGCATCAGAATTCTGTATATTGCATACAAAGCACAGGAAAGCTTTCATATCTCAGCTGCCGTATCAGCAGCTGACTGACCAAAAGTCAGAGCAACTGACCAAATAGATCCATATTTTGTAGAGCAGCAGCTGGCACTTGCCTTAGTAGAAGATGAAGGGAGAAATCCTACAAAATGAAGTGAGTCAGTGATGTTTCTTTAGGTTAAGATGCCATCGTGAAGTAACAGGGAGTGAAAGAGGGATATCTTGGAGTCAAGTCACCATGGGTGTTAGGGTCACAGGCTTACAGCAAACATGAGGATATGTGGTATCTAGAGGGAGGTAACAGTGTATTCCAGTCTCCAAGAGCTTTTGCAGCAATGACATTCTGTTATTTAGAAACAATTCTGCCTTATTTTTGTGGCCTTTTCTAAATACTGTGATTTGATTCTGAAAACAATTTCTTGCTGAGCCTTAGCTTGTATCCATCGCTTTATTCTTTACGTAAGTTTTAGATCATTGCTTTCCTACCCAGCTTCATATTGGCAAAAGAAGAGAAGATAGAACATCCTGATTTGGATGTAATGAAGTTCAGAGAGAACTTGCATAAACCTGTGTTCTTTGCTTACATGTATTTCCAGTGTTTATGTGGGCAAATAAATCTTCACATAGCAAATAGAACTTACTGTCTGCAGACCTTTGAAAAGCCATTTAATGTTACATTTTATGTTGCATGTTGAGAAAAATATGTATAATCAAAAGGTTGTTTTTAACAGAAGTTTTCATGTTTTTAAAGATAACTCAATTCTTACATAAATCTAGTGTAACGTAGTGTCAGAAGTCTTCTGGGTTATGCTATTTGCCAAAGGCATCCTGCCTAACCAACACAGACAGTTGCCTCGAACATTAGGAGGAGAGCCTGAGAGCAGTTTGTTCAGTGCGAACTCTCAGAAACCACAGTGACATTATCCTGACTTGAGAACATGGTGAGGACTTCAGTTTTGACGCTGGGGATTTATGGTGCAATGAACTTGCCTGTAGTCCTTTAGGAAATAATTTAGAGAGTGTCTTAGTAAAGAGTAGACATAAGGCACGCATGTTTAGGATTTAAAAAACAACCCCAAAAACACACACACAAAAATAAACCTAGTGCATGCACCATAAAAATACTAGTTTTCTTCCAGGAATTCTAGAATACCAGACTTCTGAATTTTAAGGTTACTTTCAATTATTCAAAGGTACCTTGTGGTTAGACAGAGCCTAATTGAGTTCTGAGGCATGGAAATGCTTATGTGCATGGCCATCATGTGGATCACCTGTGCCCATACTGCCACAAACTGAGAAGCACTGAGGAGGAGTCTTGTCAAGCAAATGAATCCTATCTCCACTGCTGATTGTTCAGGGGTAACACTGTGAGATATTCTTCTTTACCTTCTCGCCACTCTCTGAGGTTAAATTGTAGCACCAAATGTGTAAGTAATTACGGTTTATACTATTTAGACCAAACATAGCTGTGTCAGATGTTTTACAACTGGAGAGAAAAATTTTGCTTGGAGGTGCTTTTTACTGTATTTTTGGGTTAACCTTTATACAGTTAGGTTCCTGTGTATATTTTGTCATGTAAATAATTGACTGTAAGGTCCTTCCTTCAAAAGAAAATGGAGAAGTGCTTTGCAATCGGTAGCCTGGGTCAATTTTACATTGTCTTTGCTAAATGCTGCAGCCTGGTGTCCTTACTAATTCTGTGTGGTGGTTTTTTTTGGTTTTTTTTTTTAAACTTCTACACTTCCCTTCCTCCACTCAGTTTGTCTTCAGTGTTATTGTTAAGGCTTTGAATTGAAAGGACATTATGAAATGGATTAACAGAGGCTAAAATATTCTGGGATAGTCTTGTTTTACACTTGATCCTGGTGTTCCTTTTACCATTGTTCTTGTTTTTTACTAGTAAACCAGTCTGCAGCTGGTTTTCCTTTTATTATTTCATGGCAGGAAGAACAGGGGAGAGAAGCAATGATCTAGGGGGGATTTATTGTTATGTGTAACACTCCAATTTGCTGTCCTTCTCCCTGCTGACACTCCTATACAAGCAGCAGATTGCCTTACTGCTGTGCTTTTTGGATCTTGAAAGAAAGAAAATCTGAAACCAGGGCTGTGGGTTTCCTTTTCGTACTGTTCAGCAGTAGAGAACATGAACATTTATTTCCCTCCTGCATTTCCATTGACTATAAGCAATTCAAAGGTTTTTTTACCCCTGTTTTTTGTGGCTTAAATAAATAAGTAAATGTGATAGAAGCAGGCAGACTATCTTTCAGTGGATAAACTAGTTAGTAAAAAAGAGTGAAGCACTGGAGCATATGAGCTATTTGCCAGGTTTCTTCCTTCAAGGAAAAACAGTCATTACTAGTATATATTCTTATGTGAAATTATTGAAATTAAGAATGTGTCTATATGTAGCTTTTTCACAACCACATTTGATAGACAGAGTCATGAAATTTGTTGAATAATTTGTCTGGACGACCAACGTGTAAGCCAGATCTGCGTAACAGACATTTTTCTTTTTCTCTGCTAGAATGTTTCAGCTGGTTAGAAAGAAATTTTTCTTTAATGTTCCTGCCTCCCTTTGAAGACTTCCCAATTGTTTCAGCTTACTTTCATTACTTTTTTTTCCCTTCTCTGTACTAATCTGACACTGTTTCTTGTAAATATTGGGAATTTTGGCTAGTGTAGGGATATGAGAGTTAAGAATGTCTGCTCTGAAACTTTTTTGGTGCATGTGCCTTTGACATTTCCCTCTGCTGCAGGCAATAATTAACAGAGATCTACTCAGAACTTAGATTTCATTATTGTAAGCATTCATCTAATTGCTTATTTACAATTGGATTGCAATTAATACACAGCATGATCAACAGGAACTTCTTTGAGTACCAGGAATATTTCAACACAAAACATTCAACCAGCTGAACAAAAAAAAAAAAAAAACCCACAAACATAAAAAAGTAAAATTTTTTAAAAATAAAATGTGGGAGATATAGACATTCTTCACAAAACCAGTAACAGAGAAGATGCTGCAGTTCTGTCCTCCCCCAGCTTGTTCCGTAGGGAATTCCTCTGGAGCATGGGAGGTTCCAGCTCATGTTGGTAATTCAGAAAATGTGTTTAAATCTACTTCATCTACAGGATGCCTTTTGCTTCTGCTGGCATAGCATGTTTTCACATTCTTGTTCAAGCTTTTTTGTTCAGGAGAGAGGGAAAAGTATGACCATAAAACTGTTGGTAAAAACCCTCCTGAGAACCTGAGGAGTGTTATGTCAGTTACTTCTTTAATTAATGATGAATAAATTTCTGCTGTGGTCTTTTGGAGTGATTACCCATAGAAATGATATATCATAAAGTAATAGCAAGACATAGAAGTGAGAAAATGTCAGTTAAAATCCCTAGGTAAACTTCAAAATTCTAAAAATATAACTTTTTAAGCTGAGTTTTTTTTTATTTTAATAGTATTTTTAAAGAAATTTTTTTTTTACTCCAGTACTACTAAGAAAAATAAAAATGTTGACTTTTTTTATAAGTTGGAAATTTTAAATGCCAAGCAGCTCTATACACACATACAGGGATAATGTAAAGCAAAAGTGAACAATGAGTAGAATTAAAGCAGCTTGTACAAAGTTCATCAAAGAATTTTGAGGGCAGTTTATATGCGTAAATCAAAATACATACATGAATAATGGACAATCATAACATTTGTCTAGTGGTGAGGGATTCTAAATACATTGTTATTTGTCTACATAAATTTCAGATATTAAGTAAATTAGTAGGAAAAATATTTTTCACATTTAATTTGTATGTGTTTTAGTTATTAATGTATTTAGGAAAAAATAATTAATCAAAACAATTCTCTGCCATTCAACATAGTTCTAGATAGCGAAGACTGCCATTTCAAAATGACCATGGTCTGTATCTTATAAGGTGCAAGATGACATACCATGTATTGCTTTTCAGATTTGGTATTTGGGTTATTATAACCTTGCAGCATTTCCTGGACCACTATGTAGAAAACTGTAAGGACAAATTCAATGCACGGTAAAATTTGTTTGTCTGTGACAACCACTAAAATTGCTATATGAGATTAAAACTGTAAAACAGAATATAATAATAACAGGTAAAAGAGTTACCTCAAATTTACACAGTGGAGTAAAGTACGATGGTTAGGATGTTTCGTCCTGTTTGAGTACTATTGTGTTTACATATTTGATTGCTGCGTATTAATGGGGTTTTGATTCAAATAGGCTAACTGAACACTTTCCAAACAACAAATTGAGTGTAAATAACTTTTTAAATTCCTGTTGTCATTTTACTGTGGTATTCTGAAAGAAGACCAATGATGGTTCAGCAGCAGACATAAGATGCCAAGATAATATAATTAACTAGCATAAAGAAAGCAATTTTGGAACTGAGTTATTTGATGTGATGAATTTTTAGAGTAAAACAATTTTATTCAATGATCCGCAGAGGGGGCAGGTGGTCTTGATCAGGGTTCATTTTATGGCTGATTTGCTTAAAGCCATTAAGCAAAGTATTGTTCTTTGAAGTTGCTAGATTTCTGTATAAATATATTTTGACAATAATAATATGAAGTGCTAATTAAAGCAAGCTTGGTTTCCTCTCAGATCTTGCTAGGAATATTTCATATATAAATTGCTATGCAACCTACAACTTTAAGGGCATCAAGCACCTTTGAGGACCAGTATTCCTGTATGATGCTCTTTGAGACCCATAATCTATTTTAAATGACAGTTACAGTGAAATACTTTGTTCCCATACTGCATAATATAACTGATGAAATTGCACCTAATCAAGAAAGGGTTTTTTTTTTGTTTTTTTGGGGGAGGGTGTTTCATGTGATAGGTCAAAATCAAATCATTTTGGTTTTGCTTGTTCTTTTTGTGCTTTTTTTGACATGAGATCATGAAATTTGTATGAAACCATGGCTTAGCCTATGCTGGAAAAGGTTAGTGTGACTATCATAATGAGGCAAGGCCAGCAAGTCGTCCTAGTGAACACACTTCTTTTTTGATATCATTTATGTGCAATATAAATCATATTCCTGGGATCATATTCTGAATGCAATAAGGTGTTCTGGACTTTTGATTTTTTTCCCTTGTAACTAGAATCATACCAGGGCTTTCAACAGCACGCAAATTACTTCAGCAGAACTTGTTTCTAATGTAGACTCAACCAGTGTGTTGTCCAAACTCCAAGCGTTTTCTGGTATAGTGGATTTGTGGTTTGTTAGTGTTGCTTCCTGTCTGCAGCATGGCCTGTTTTGCAAATGAAATAGACTTTGATGAAGTTTAAATGCTGTGGAAATTTAGCTAAGATGTATACCTGCAATTTGGTGATTTTTAGGAGTCATACTGTTGCAATTTGTACTTGAATAGCCATAATGTCAATCTGAAGCTATTTTTGTGTAGTATTCTGCTCTGCAGACATTTACTTCTCTGTGTGATATTACATTCTGGAATCCCTTGACATGAACTAATCCTAATCTTTTGCAGGTTTTTTTCAAAATCATGTCTTACTACGAAAAATATTTTTCTCTTCCTAGTTGTAATTTTTAAAATAATCTTTGTTTTCAAAATTCGGTAAATAGAGTCCACATTAAAAGATAATTAATAAATAATGTCACTTCTCTGTTAACAGCGCCTATCCAATGGCTCCATAGACTCAAATGATGAAGCCAGTCAAGTTGTTGAACTTCAGGAACTACTGGAAAAGCAAAACTATGAAATGGCACAAATGAAGGAGCGTTTGGCTGCACTGTCATCCCGGGTGGGAGAGGTAGAGCAGGAAGCAGAGACTGCCAGAAAGGAGCTCATTAAAACAGAAGAAATGAACACTAAATATCAGAGAGACATTAGAGAGGTAAGGAGTTCACCACATTTGCCTCCTGTTTCTGGACTGCTATTCCTGCGATATCCAGTACAAACTGAGAGGCCAATGAATACAGCAAGCAAAAGCTGAGCTTTGATAAAGGCCACTGTACATAGGAAACTCAAAATTTACATAAGAAATAGTACTAGAAATCTCTTTATAAAACCGTGTTCATGAAAGCGTGTCTGTATATGTGCAACTTTAATAGGAGGAAGACCAACTCCTTTGTGTTTTAGCATTACTGGAGTGCATTCTGGCAAGTTTTCAGCCATTTCAAGGTTTTAAGATGAACTCTGCTAAGTAGAGATTCTGGTCATGTAGATAGTCTAAAGTACATTTTTTAAAACTCCTGGTCTGTTTCATAAAACAGTGTTATTTATCTAATCAATTATAATATTTACTCATGTGTGGTAGCTTCATTACTCCTGTTATAATATGCTATTTCCTTCTCTTAATAAATGGAAATGTAATTAAATTTTCCTTCTCTTTCCTCCTTTTAAATTTGTGGTGCTCCTTAGCACTCTCCAGAGTATCTCCTCTTATGTGGATGTTCTCAATATATGTGGGTGGTTGGCTTTAGAATCTATTTTAGTATTTTGAGATTAGAGTAGTTATCTTTCTGTTACATTGCTTCCTACAATATAGGCATTTCATATTGATTTATGTGTACCTGTGTGTATATGTATGCATATGTATGTATATATTTAACCTGTTATTTCTAGTATTCTGGAAGACATGTTCCTTCAGAACTTCTGATGCCTGACACAGCCTCAAAGTGTCTTCACATCTTTGCACTCTGCCTCTTTTTAAGTACTGTATCATTTTTATCTGGTTACAAAAAACAGTTTGCACTGATATGATTTTCCTTCTCTGCCACTGCTACAGTGTGTCACTAGGGGTCTCTAATATCTCCACTCTCATTTACCTTTTGACAAATATTGCTGTTTCACAGACACTTGACTGCCACTTGCTGTTTCTGCCTTACATACCACATCAGTTACAGGCTTACTCGCTTTCAGCCCTTTGCTTCCCAAGCAAAGTGGCCACTAATACATTTGCATGTAGAATAATTACAAATATCAGTGCAAAATCTGCTGCGAAAGGTATCTGTAAAGGTGGAAGTGCCTGCCTTCATTATTTCATAAGGCCACAAAAGATAGTTTTCCTAATGCAGAAAATGAAATACAGCAAGAAGGGTAGTTTAGTATTGTGTAACCTGGATGAATTATTGGAATTTTTTTTTCTGTGTGTTTTTAATAAAGACATACATAATTACTATTTTTATGGGTTTTTTCCAGCAATAAGCAAAAGCATCACCTGGATATGGTCCATTTTAGGACTAGCCATTTGGATCAATTTATATCTTCATTCTGTTTTACTTGAAAAATAATCTCACTTACTTCAACACTGCTTTTGTAATGTAACACAGCAAGACATGCTTATCAGTAAATATTTTCATTGTGAAAGATTATGTGGCAACATGTAGGTCTTCTCAAGAGTCAGATACAAGTTTAAACCTAATAAAATTAGTTGAAGAGAAATAGAAAAGGTGGTAGGCAAACTAATGAATAATTTGTTTAAATTACAGCTATTGAGTTCGGTGAGGCCAACTTGTAATACATGAATAAAAACAGCTCAAGAATTTAAAGACTTCTGTATCTGTAACAAATATGGATGACATACCCAGATGTTATAGTTATGTTAGGCATCCAACATTGTGGTCACTTGTTTTTCTGAAATTTCAGGACATGTCACCTGCTGTCTGCTAAGTGTACTTCAGCAGAAAAATATAGCGGGACCCAGGAATAAGAGTAGAAATGTGGAGATAGATTCCGCCCCCCCCCCCCCCCCCCATCACTCACAGTTTTTCTACTATTATGTAATTATAGCAGTTTGTCCATTTTCTAATCAAGCCTGCTGTTGTTTAAGAAGCAAACAAGCAAATGTGAGCTGCGTTTTGTGGGGTTTTGCACTGAAAAATATAGAAACTAGAAAAATATAAAAAAGAATGTTTCTGTTCACTCTACTCAACATCTACTACTTTAAATATCTTAGTTACAAGAAACCCTGAAGGAAATAAATTCTCTTTAAAACAGAAAAATTACTGTTGAGCGTACCTTACATCCCTGTCTACTGTTAGCATAACAAACTGGTATAAACTTGCGTAGCATTTTAATCGCATGGTTCTTGATGGAGTTTTTTTGTCACATTAGGCAATGGCACAAAAAGAAGATATGGAAGAAAGAATAACTACACTGGAGAAGCGCTACCTCAGTGCACAGAGGGAATCCACCTCCATACATGACATGAACGATAAGCTGGAAAATGAACTGGCAAACAAGGAAGCCATCCTACGTCAGGTGCAGTATCTGCTTTAGTCAGTTGATTTCTTTATAAACAATGAAAATTAATGCAAAGAAGGGGGCAGATCTACAGTAGATGATTTGCATTAGGTTAATCTGTTCATTTTTAATCAACAGATGAGTTAATCTAAAAAAACCCCAAATTGTTCAGCATCTCTAAGCTTCATATCAACTACTACAACCATGAATACCAGATCAATGTGTACATTTAACACTGTGAAATAACTGTGGATTTTAATGGTGTCTTGCATAAATGCACATCATCATATCCCCTAAGTAAAGATTGTCTCTGTTCCTGTGTAAAGATTTTCTGATTTTTATTTTTAAGCTAAAAAAACAAAAAAAAAATAGTATAAGCAAAAGAAATTCCTAACTACAGCAAAGACCAAAATTTGGATACAATAGATTGTAATGATTTCATGTATTACTAGTGTGTACATAAAATTTTACAAAGCTCAATGATCCTTGAATATCTTTTGGAAAAGTGTATGACATGATTCTGCAATTTTCTCTCATGGTACTTTGTTTCCACAGTGATTTAAAAAGCTGAAGTGTAAAGTGAACAGAAAAAAAAAGGTTTGTGACTTAAAGAATACAATGTGAACTGAAAGCTAACATAAAATTAATATAATTCAAACTGTAAAAAATGAAATTGCTCCTCAGCCTCAGACTTCTGTATGGTTTTTTTCACCTGTCATATCTTCAAACAGTATATAATGCTATATGGGAAGTATGATCTGATAATTTCTGCTTCTATGATTGTATGCAGATCCACTTACACACACATGTGCACATCCCTCTGTGTTTGTGTAAATATATGCACATGACTACCTCTTCAAGGAAGTTAAAGCATCAGAACTCAAACTCCCCGGCTTCTGCCAGCTTCCTTTGGCTATTTTGGCTATGAGGTACCTTCAATTGTTAGTGTGGGGGAAAATGAAAATACAAAGCACCCACCAACAATGGACAAGTAAGGTACCTGCATTTGTCCTGAGAGTTTTTAGTGCTGCCAGTGTAAGTCATGCTGCGTTGCAGAGGCTTAGTCTACCTACTCAAAGCAGTGATCAATAGAACTAGGCTTAGAACATATACTGGCAGAATTAAAGTTGCTTTGCAGCACTGTCATGTGAAAAGCCTACCTTTTCCTGCTTTTGAAGGAATATAAAAGAATCTAAAAGCACACTCCTTTTTCATTGTCTTCTATTACCTGGAATGAACAGGAAAGCAGGAAACACTTGTCAAGCCATTAAAATAATCTTAATCATGTGGTGCATCTCAGTAGGCCAGAAAATACTGCAGTTATGAAAAATCTTCCTCTTTCTCTTTAATGGTTATCGCGATTAGTCAATTTCACTTCTGTAAAATGAGACTTAATTGCAGGTTCACAATGAACAATATCACTGCAACCTTAAGTGACTAGCAACAAGGATATGATCATGAATGAATTAGCTGAGCAACAACTGTCAGTTTTAACATTTCCTAAGATATGATTGGTATTTGTTCAGAAAATTGCATTTGGCAGTTTGTTCAGAAACTTTGCTGGGAATTCTATCCTTTTGGAATTGTCTTTCTGTCCCATTTTAGCTCACACACAAATGTTTGTGTGAGATGGACTCAGTATTTCCATTTAGAAAATTCTCTTTTTACTGGCACCAATACTTTTATTTTGTTCATATAAACAATGCACTGATCAGAGGAGCTGTTTGCTCATCTTTTTTAGCACCATTCTGCAACACCTTTATCTTCACCTTCATATGGTCCTAGAGCCTCAAATCACTCATCGTTAGTGAGACTGGCAGCCTACACAGTTCTGTGCTGGAGTTAATGCCTTGCCAATAAGCTCTCCCAGGTTGTGGGGTGTCTGTGCTTATGTAGTAAGTTTTGATTGCTTCCCGAATACGCAAGAAACTGAAGGAAAACCTTAATGCTGAGTTTTCGTTTTTTTATACCTGTTTATCTATCTTTGGTCTTCAGTTGGAAGACAAAAACAGACAGCTGCAAGAGCGTCTAGAGCTGGCTGAGCAGAAGCTGCAGCAGACGATGAGGAAGGCTGAAACCTTACCTGAAGTGGAGGCTGAGCTGGCTCAGAGGATTGCAGCTCTAACTAAGGTACTGCCCTGAGAAATAGGTTCACTTCAGAAGCCCCACAGTTTAACACTGATTTATGTCCTGATTCCTCACCCCAAGGACAAAACAAAAGTAGTATCAAGTTAATTTGAAAGGAGAAGACGTTTCCTGATAAGTAATGTGGCACATGTTTAACCAGGAATGGTCTCAATGCCATGTTTGTAATTCTTAGTATTTTGGTAATCAGAAAAGTAGCTATCTGTTAGTTAGCCTAGACTATATTTTCAAAGGAATCATATGCTTCTAATATGTCAGCATTACTTATCCTAGGAGGATTCATTTTACCGTGTAAGAGTTTCTAATTTAAGGGGAGAGGGGTGGAGCAAAGTCCCATTCCTACACATAGTTAGTTCTTCTGGAAGTTTTCGCACACCATGTATATGAAACAACAATTATTTTCATTCCAATAAGTGCTGTAAAATCAAATTTTAATGGCAGCTGGGATTATTTGTACAACACAAATGAAGACAATTTGCAGTACATACTTCCAAGGTTCGTTTTGAATGATTCTTTGTATCGTATTTGCAAAGACAAATGTGAAACCCTGAGAGGACTTCAGACTGTTTTGTCTGATAAATTTGTTGTATGGCCGCTTTCTTGCAGAAAAAATAAGAAGATAAAAATAAATTTTCAGTAGTGTGCTTTTCATATTTGGCCTCTAATACTTTCAGATGTGCATGTAGTTAATACTACAACTCAGGTATTATCAGCTTCATAAAGACATATAACAATAATGTGTTTATTCTTCATCTCTCAAAATCGACAAAGAAAAATGCTTTTAAGAGACTGAATTACATATCATTCTGATTTATCTAAGTTTTCCTTTCTCTATTGCCAAGGAATGTTTTTAGCTATTTATATGCCTAGCTATTTTTATATTTTATGGATTTTTTTCAATTCTCATATTTTTGCATTTGTACTGAAGCCTGAAGTGCTGAGCAGATCACTAATGAAGTCCAATTTTTAAGTAATTTAGTGAAGAAGTAGAAAAAAAAGAGAAGCTTTTGGGGGATTTGATGTTTTTTGTTGTGGTTTTTTTTATTTTATTAAGGCAAGATCATTATTCAGTAATCAAGACTTTGTACTGTCTGCTTTAGGTTTACAGGAATGGGTGGGAATTTGAAAGAGAAAATGGTGGAAAAAAAGAAGAATCAGCAAAAAGAGCTACATGAATTACCAAACAAATATCATTGCATTTTAATAAAAACTCAGGTGCACATAAGAGCAATCCCTTGGCATTTTAACTTCTTTTTTTCTGTCGTTTCTGATTCAACTAATAATCCCATATTGTAATGCCCTCAGTAGCTTAAAAATATTGTTTTCTGTTTTAAGAGGATTTTTCCTGAATAATTTCTCCAGCAATTAGGCACGAGTAAGTATTTTGCAGTCTCAAGCATGTCTTTTCTTGCAACTGCATTTTTCCTTGAACATATATTAATGACAAATATTGTAAGAAGAAATCCCATTTCAACCATGCAGAGCACTCAGGGACTTCCATGAGATACTGTTGTTATCGTGACCATAAAGCTGCAGTTTACATCTCTGTTTGTCTTCTAACATTATTTCATCGGATGTGGTTAGAGGGCTGTGAACAGAGGTGATGCTCCACCCCATTTCACTTTGATGTACCTTATCAAAGTTTTTGCCAAGCCAGAAGCTCTTAAGAAGTATATTAGATTGTAATGCCAGTTCTGTTCATTTCTCTGTGATTACATGAAAGACTGAAGAAATTAATTTTATTTAAAATTATGTCTTTTTGGAATACACAACATGAAGAAGAATGTCAGAATTTGGCCAATAGGCTAAGTAAGCCTATGTTTTATATATCTTGTATACAACGTCTTTGCAAACTGTGGAGCTCATTAAAGTGCTGGTTTGACGCTCTGAAGTTTGAAGTCCATTACTTCTCACAGATCACAAATGTAGCTCAGAACCAAGGATGACTTTGCAGTCACTGCAGCTTACTTAGGTAGTTTTAAATTAGCTAGCTGGTATACTGTTACCACGCTAGCTATTCAGTGAAAGCTGCAAGACCTACTTAAGGGGCTCAATAATGCTTAATTATCTTTTCCTTTGGTAAGCTTTGTGCCAGCATACACATTGTCAGTAGGGCTCAAATTAGCTGGCTTCAGACTACCTTAAGTCTGCCTACCTGAGCTATGGTCACTGCAATGTCCATGTATACTAAGTAAAAGATGAGCCCCCTGAATCAGCTAGTCTTTCTGCACTGCAAATAAAAATGATTCATGCTTCTTTTGTACTACCTCAATGAAACTAGTTTCTCTGAGATTAATGGGGTTACAGTCACGTGAAAGAGGTGAGTTAAGCCAAATATTTTACGTGTTTTTTAAAGGAAAGAAGTATGGAAAAACTGGAAATGATGGCTACTTCACTGTGGGTAAAATATAAGACCAGTTATCTACGTGTGGAGATAAACCAGAACAAACGTGTTCTGGATCTGGATGTGATACACCTTCCCCAACTTTCAAATATGCATGTTACAGCTCTGCATTCAATTTACTATACTCTTCCTCATAATAAATCTGTGTTGGGATTCTGCAAAAGAAGGATGTAGAATGAGATCCTTCTATGGTGTCAGTTTCTAAAATGAGTTGTTTTTCATTTTTATATATGGACTAGTGAATGTCTGTTGCTACTTTTCTATGCCCAAACTAGTTCATAAGGAGTGAACTTCCAAAAGTTTGGACTATACAGTGAACTCAGATAAGTACCCATGAATTTACCTGAATCGCTTGAACTTTTCTTTGGCTTTGTATTCACTGTGTTCTGCCCACTGGGTGAGCAACTGGAGGGTTAGTCAGCCAGTGGCAGACTAACCTGGAACAGCATGATCCCATGTACTGTGCTGTCCTGCCTGGCCGTCACACTGGTATCTGTCTGGTCATGACAAGTAGCACAGCTCTGGGCATGTATCCCAAGATTTAGATTGCCATGACTCATTGAGCCACCTTGTACTCACTCTTACAGTATTGGTCTGTTTGCCTGCCCTGGAGAGGCAGTTGGTAGCAGAAAGAAACTCCCTCCAATATTAACTAAACCTTTCTTTATCCTGCAAGGTGTTTGTTTTCCTCAGAAGAGACAGACATTGAAGCATCTAGAATCTTCAGATGGTTAGTCTGTCAAACACGGTTTCTCCTTGCATGTATTCAAGGAGGGGTCTAGTGGAGACAACCAGCATCCACCTACTTCCATTCACACACTCCCACTAGTAGTCACTCTCCCCCTCGGGTGCTTGTGCAACAGAGGTACCATGTCACTTCTCTGATCACAAGACAGCAGTCAGCATTTTACTCCATCATGCCTGTATGCAGGTCACCAGAGCTACCAACGGTGCATTTTAGCTGCATTAGAGAAGCACTGACATGGAGAAGAGGAAGCTGTAATCATAATAAACCACATTTAACACAGTAACATGTTCAGATTATTTTAAAGGTGATAAAAAATGACCTGAAAGTTGGAGGAAAGTGGGACACAATGCTTGCTTTGTGGCTATGTGGGATCTGGTTTGCATTAAGTAGGGAGGAAGTTGCAAGAAAGTGAAAGGAGGTGGTCTGCAATGGAAATGATGCAAAGAGGGGAAAGAAGTTCTGTGAGAAGTGGATGTAGTTAAGAAAGAAACCTCTCTGAGAACAAGGGAGAGAGAGAAGATGATGTGTTAGGTGGAAAAGAAAGTTCATAAATCTTCGGGGAGGGGAAGATAAAATCTTCTATGGAGATGGAAGTCTGAGAAAACTCCACGTTTACAACACATTACTGTCTTCTCAAACCATCCCTCTTCTTGTGCTTCCCTTTCCACAGAAGATTTTGTCCTGATAGAAGGAAGAATTGAAAGAACCAAGTTTGACAGAGCTAAATGTAAAGAGTTGCTTACTTAAACCCATGAGGTGTAGAAGGTACTTGGGGAATGAAGGAGGGGTAAGAATGTGTGGTTATGTAGTGACTGAAAGGTTGGTTTCAGAAAAAGGGGTGGCTTAAGCCAAGACATTTTGTCACATTTGTAACGGGTTAGAAATGAGCATGTGAACAAGTAGCTGATAACTTTGTGAGCTGTTGTAACTCAGTCACCATGACCACCTATTTTCACCTTGAATTGCATAGCTCAATTCAATAATGCATTCTTTCTTCTTGAATAACTCATTCAAAGTATAGCCAAAGAAACGTGTGCCATAAGAAGCCAGTAGATAATCTGGAGACAGCAGATGTTGAAAAGTCAAGGTCTCAAAACTGTGGAAATTGGCTTACACCATTAGAAAAGTTTAGATTTATTCCTGCAGCTCAGCATGAGGAAGAAAAATGATAGCACCTGTACTGTACAGGTGCTTTCTGCCTCTGAAGTTGGATCTTTTTTTTTCAACTAAGATGCAAAGACCTAGAAAATGTGCAGTGCCAACAGCAACAGATGATGTGAAAGCAACATTTTTCTTGTGGGCGCATTAGCAGTAGGAGCAGCAGCAGAGTTTTAACGGGGTTAGAGGGCAATAATACAAGCTGCTTGGTATTCCCTCAAAGCAAAATTTTCCTGTCTATTGCTGGCTTATTCTGGCTATTTCTTTACTGTTTCATAGCATATAGAGTGCAAAATGAGCATTAAGACTCACGCTGGTATCTCGTAGGGGTCAGACATTGTTAGTTTTTGTCCATGTATTTTTAATCCAGTCTAAGATACACAGTTTCAGGAACCTATTTATAACTGAATGTGCTGGCTAAATGCTTTAAATGCTAGTTGCTGAATACCACAGCATGTGTCTTACTAATCCTCCTGTACAGAGTACTAGTGAACAGGCATGCAAGTCAAATATTATAAAGAATAATGTAGGCTAAGGTCTGCCGAGCAAGTAGTCATGCAAGTTCCACTTTAGAAAGTTTTTAACTTAATTAACTCTTAGAAAAGCAAGTCGGAAGAAATCCAACTGCTGTTTGAGAACCTCGGAGCCCACAGTTGTCCCTTCTGTCTCATGTGTATCTGAAATTCTTCTACAGGAACACGACTAACACTGGTGTCTCTGCCTCAAACCGCAAGGCAGAGACAGAGACATTCAATATTTTTGTGGTAGGCTTCCAGCCTCCCAAACAGCCTATTCCAGTGGGAATGTCTGGGGCTAACACATGTGGACAACAAAAAAGTGTAGTCATCACAGGCGTGTCCATCCTAACAATATGGCCTGGGGAAGTCTATACAGGAGGCATTTGCAAATCCCTTAGGGAATAGCTGAATTGCTAGGTCCTTGTGTCCAGAAGGGTCTCTCTGAGACCCAGCTTTGGGGCCTTTCTCATCGTAAGGAGCAATGAGAGGTGCCGAAACCCTCATTTTGGGACTGTGTTCCAGCTAGGCCCACGAGGAGGTGGAGGAGCTGCTCTTCCTACTGCAGCTCTTTGTCTACAGGTAGGTTTTTGCAAGTGATAGAAAAAGGGAATATATGTGTGTGTTTTTGTCTCCCTAACCCTTTTGATTCATATCCCTGCTGCAGTGGCTGCTCGTGCTTTTGGCACATAAGAACCAGTGGATAAAATCCCTAAATAGCATTAGAGCCCAGCGTGGGTAAAAAGGCTGAGCACCTGTGCTTGTTCTCCGCCAGACAAGCAGTTGAGCCTAATTGTTTAATGTCTCAGTTATAAAATAATTGGTTCTTTTAGAGTAATACAGAATAACACTTTAGGAACAAATTCATGAAATGCAAATAGATAAAGGAAACATAAAATATTCAAATACATTTTAAGTGTTTAGAATAATGATATTTGTTTTTATTCTAAGGCATATTGAATTTTAATTAAGTTTAAAGTCTCTTTATCCTACCAAAAAGAAGTAAAGGGAGATGAGTTTGGAGATCAGCCCTGTTTTCTTTTGTGCTGGAAAATGAAGTACAGGTACTCTGAGCGACATTCAGGAAGGGTTTTTAACAAGTACGTAACTATCAACATTTTAATATTCTTAGTAGAATAACTAAAAACTATCATGCAAAAAGACTTACATAAATCTTAAACCTGTAGTATTCAGGAAGGTTTTTTAACAAGTATGTAACTATCAACATTTTAATAATCTTAGTGGAATAACTGAGAACTATCACGCAAAAAGATTTATATAAATCTTAAACATCTAGCTTAGTAAATTATTAAAGCAGTAGGAGGTCATAAAATAGCAGAGTTATGAGAACATCATGTTCTTTCAAGAATGCTTTGTGCATAAGAATTTAGATAACATATAATTCTGACAATAATTTTATTCCTCCTCCTCTTCCAAATAATAGCTAGGCCTAATACCACAATTATTTTCTGCATTGAAAGGACTGTTTCCTGCTAAGAAATGGCACCGTTTGGACTGAAAAATCTATTTTTAGTATGAAAAATAAATGTGAATGATATAGCTAGCTAGACCAGCGTCTCAGGGACAGGTTATGACAAACAGCAGCAGGTATCAAAAGACTCAAATGACATCCTCTTTGAACCCAGAAGTATTAGTTTGGTGATCTTCTTATTTTTGCATTAACCTGCAACTAAGTGTATAGAAGCAGTTAAGATTTAGTAATTTGCTTTTAAAGTTTGCAGTCAGCTAATGAAGCTTTTAAGTAGTTTAATTTTGTATGATGATACCCCCAATGTGTTCTATATTTCCCTCAATTAAAATGGTTTCAAAGAGGTAGAATTTCTTAAGCCTTCTCAATAATCAGCTCAGAGCTTTGATGATTTTAAATCTTCTCCTGACCCTTGGAGACACATGAAGGGAAGGCCTTGGACCAAGAGCGCTGCCAAGACTCAAAAAGGAGAGAAGTCTATCTTCTGTAGAGGAGCATAAAGCTTGGTCACTTCATGAAAGGGATACCATGGTCTGGTTTTCTGCAATCACAGGGACTGAACATTTTCCAGTCCTGTCTTTCTATTTATCCAACTGGGAGAGGAAGCAGTGTATTCGCAATTGTGTGCTGAAACAAACTATTATGTAAAATTAAAATATAAGATAATCATAAAGGAATTCTCACTGGTCCAAGGTGTGATAAATAGACAAAATAGTTTCAGATAATGAAGAAGTTCAAATACATCGCAAGACTACTGCTTCATGATCAGAAACAATAAGTGCGCTTTATTTAATAAGCTTAGTTACAGAGTATACTGACTTCTTAAATTTTGCAAGAATCTGAGATTTGTGGATATACTTACTCTGAAAATAGTAGTCATCTTCAAAGTTAAGCATTAATCTTCTGATTATGCAAAGTAGAATTTTGTCATAGGAATGTCTTCATATCAAAAGCTGCATTTTATATTTATAAATCTCTAGATCACAGGCTTGTTTTCTGTCTGATCTCTTGGTCCTGATACATAATACTACTAAGTTTTAGGTAATTTTAAGTTACGATGTACATCTGGAATTACTTTGGTATCCCTAGTTATTCTGATAAATCATTAGTAGACAACAGTATGAAAAACAGTCTTACTAAAAAAATATGGTATTGAAGTTAGTATTTCTTGTACATATTAAAGTTTGCTCATCTGAAAATGCAGTTCAGGATCTCTTTGTGAGAGAGGGTAGATCTGGCAGAGTGAAATAGCATTAGAGAAGCGCAAGCTCACAACTCAGTCATCAGTAGCACTGTCTATATGCCTTATGCACGTTCCTGTTTCCATAGCAACAAATCCAATATAGCATTTCTCTTTCTTTAAGGGATTTTTTTCATTTTGAATGATAACTTAGACTTGTTTGATATGACAATAGCATGAATATTCATGTTTTGCAACAAATGACCTAATTAAGGTCAACTTCTGTCAGAAGTAGTAATGAATCTTTGGATGGATAACCATTTCTACACTCAGTGATGACTTTTCATTCCTATTAATGAATTTTTATTTATAGGTGGTTCTTTTATCTGGTGACCTTGATCTTCCAAAGAGATCCACCAGGGTGGATCCTTTCAAAGGGATCAAAACTATATTGTTTATTTGGATGAAAGGGCTTATGTAGTGTATTCTAAAATGGAATACTGAAGCTTGAGCCTTGTCTCTTTTGACATGCTATTTTCTAGAAATTAGGGAATGTACCATAACGTTGCACAGTTCTGTAACTGACCAATCCATTAATTTAGTATTTATGCATTGTTTTCATTCCTAGAAAATGATAGAAGAATTATAAATGACTTTCTGACATTGGCCTCGCAGAGTCCTGCTCTGGTGTTCAGTTTGCCATAATTCCAAAGAAAACCATTAGATTAGACAGTATTGCTTTGAATCCACTCTGTAGTAATATGCCATCAGCCAGCCATCACTAACCTTGAACCTCCATGTGTAGGTTGATAGCTTTTTTAGCATTCCATTATTTTCAGTTTCTCCACATCAACTGCATCATATTCACCAAATATCGGTGTAGTTTATTCCACATAAAAATCTGTCAGTTAAAAGTATTAAATTTTCAGTCACACTTTTCTTTTAAGCATTCTGTGCTGTGTTCTGTTCAGTGTCAGTGTCTTTAGTTCTGATTTTTCAATTTTGTCCCTCTCCTTTTCCTTGACTTGTTAGTCTGATCCAACCTCTTCTACCTCATCTGATGATTATCAATATGTTATGGAAGCTAAACTACAAGAAATGATCTCCATACGTAGGAAGGTAGTCCTACTGGACTTTACTTTCTATTGCTAAATAGAATCCATCTGATATGTTTTCATTTTTTTTAACTTTTTTTTTTTATTGATAATCAACCATCGTGCAGTTCAGTGCTTCAGGAGCTTTCAATTTTACGATGGCAGGTTTGTGTTCAAACCATGCACAGTCTGCATGTTACATTTGGCTGATTTCATTGCTCATAAATAACTCCAATGTTTTGCTGATGCTTGGATGTAACAGGCCTTTGTAGCTGACACATTTCAAGCAATGCTGTTCAGCTGCCTGTTTAAATAAAGTTTCTTTTCAGAAAACTAAGTTTGCAGTTAGTAGTAGCTTGCTTTATGTTTTGTTTAAACTTTACTGAGATAAAAACTTACTAAGCCAGTTAAATTACAGAAAGAGTCTTTCTGGTTTTTTTACAGGCAGAAGAAAGACATGGAAACATTGAGGAACGTATGAGACACTTAGAAGCTCAACTGGAAGAGAAGAATCAGGAACTTCAAAGAGTAAGTGTATTGCAGACAGCTTCTGTGCACTTTTCTTCTTTTAATTTGTCAATATGGTGCTACATTATGCACTCCAGCACACAAATCTACTGGTAAATGGTTTATTTATAGCACTGATGGCAGCATTACTGTACTTAACCATCTTAGTATACTCGTTTACATTTAGTTGCAGCTTTCAAAGTATTCTGCTGATACGAAAATGAATGTGCATTAATAAATAACTATAATTATGTTTCCTGTGGAAAGTCTTTAAATGACTACAGTTACCATAATCTTTTTTATCATTTTTTAATGATACAAGTCTGTACTGGTTAATTTTGGACCCTACCAATGTGTCTTTTCTATTCTGCATTAAAGGCAAGACAAAGAGAAAAAATGAATGAGGAGCACAACAAAAGATTATCGGATACCGTAGACAGACTTCTGACAGAATCCAATGAGCGTCTGCAGCTACACTTAAAAGAGAGAATGGCAGCACTTGAAGAAAAGGTACACGCAGAGAGCAGTATAAAGTTTAGCTTGATAAAGATTCTTCTGTATGAAACCTGTTCTACTTTTATTGGGATGGAAGCATCGTACTGGTTTTGTATTACCAAATATTACCACAAATATGGTCTAACTTATACATTTAACTCTTAATTCAAGACTGTGCTCAGGAATCTTTCCAGGGCTACTGTGAACTGCAGATGCTGAATATTATAAGTCCCTGTTTTATTGGCGGGGAGACTGATGAGGAGCTTGTAAATGACCAGTGCACGACACGGCACGAGGCAGTGAAAGAAAGTGGATGAGAACTGAGGAATGGCCGCGTTGCAGATGTGCTGTCATTGCTGTATTTTAGCCTGCTGATTTCACCTCTCTTCCTCTAGGAAGAGTAAAATGCTGTCACCACAGAAGGAACATCTACCCTTGGAGAGGGAATGTTATTTACAGGTTTTCCGTGATGTGAGAGACAATGGGCCTGCAAAGTTCATATTCAATGATCTTTATATACACCTTCGTTATTCCCTTCCTCTTCTACTTAATCACTTTCAGTTTGATGTGAGCGGAATCTTTCAGTGTCTTTCAGAAGGATATTTCAGAACCTCTCAGAGAATGTACTTCTGGTTTATATCACTGAAACAAAATGTTGTACAAAGCAAGAAATAGGCCTTCCTAAAGAACAACCTGAGAGAAATAGTTGTCCAAGAGTGTGACAGCTGCTCAGTCCAAGGAAAATACAAAGTCTTTGCTGTTCCTCATAGAATGTGGTCCTACATGTTTGGATTATTTCCAGTGTTTTAAATTTAGTAATTACTCAGACAGAGGCATTAAGGGATTTTAATTCTAAAGTCCAGTGAGTATGAACTTTACCAACTTGTACATGGAAGCTGCACATATGTGGTGATAGTTGAATGTTTAACATTTCTCTAATTTCTTTCTGGTTTATCTGTATTTTATTTTTTCTTCTAATTCCTAGAATGTTTTGATTCAAGAATCTGAAAGTTTCAGGAAAAATCTGGAAGAGTCTTTACATGACAAGGTACTATAAAATACTGCAGTGTTACCTGTTTTTTATCAAAAGTTATCTATTTATTATTTGGAAATAGGTATATAGTATATTAATTACACAACAAGTATGTAAAATCTTCCTAGCATCAGTGATAATTCCTTTAATCACCCAGATGTCTTAACTAACCTTTGAGGGTCTCTAACAACTGTTCTGAGCTAAGTTTATGGTTGAGATCGTAGCCTCAGGAAGGCAATACTAAAATTCATATTTATTTCACTGGCTATGGAATTTTTGTTCTATCAGTTTGAATTCTGAAAAACTCTTGTTTAACAGAGATGTACACATAACCGGTTACACTTTCATAGTGAAGAATGTAATTACTTGATTTGATGCAATTATTTATAACAGGTGCAGTGGCATTACGCTAAATATAGCTGAAAGTGGCCTTTCCTAGTTCATTGCAAATTAGCCCCTAATACAGTTTAGTGAATCAGTCAAATTAATTGTAAATATTTATTCCAGTCCAAAATGTTAAGATTTTGGTTTGGAGTTATGCTTGCCTTGAGCACGGTAGGACACACAAACGTATCTGCCCTCAGAGTCACAGAAGTGTTTAATGTATCAAATACATTTAAGAGAGATTGTACAGAATCTGAAAAATATAACTCCGTCCACAACCAAGAACTCTGAGAAAAATAACAAAAGAAGTATCTGTTCAAATAAATTTTTTTCATCTGCATTCAGATAACCTTGTAGAAAGGCAGAGAGGTTAAAGTCCCCAAAAGGAGCTTGTAGTGCAGTTTAAATAAATAAAATTTCCCTGCTTTACTACTGCACTTATAAGGTGATTCAGTTATCATAAAATTAGGATCATACTTCACCATCAAGTTAGCTGACAAAAGGACATTTCTAAAGCTGTATAAATTGAAACAAAAGTTTCTATCATTTTTCTACCAGAGAATCGAAACCTGAATTATGGATACCAATTTTGTCTGTGTAAATAAGATATTTTGCCTAAATTATCTTCAACATAACTTTATTGTTTTAATAGTGTTAGAGTGGAAGTGAATACAGTGGCTAATTCTTTTCAGTTTTCTGGCTTGACTTTTCATATTAACTCTTGACAAAGATGAAAAATCTCGTATAAAGATCTACATTTGTATTGAGAGTATTTTTGCAGCAACATATTTATTTATTTATTGATTGATTCTTGTGTAAGGATGGAAAGTGAAATAAATAAAACACCTCCACTACCACTCTGTGCAATTGATGGAGATGAGTTCTCTTCACATGCAACCACATATGTCTGAATCCAGAGCTTCTAAGTTCCCACTTTGAAGTGTTTATTTGTTCCACTTCTATGAAGAAACTGGTGAAGCAGTTTAAGATGCATGGACATAACACCAGATATTAATATTCTCTAAATAACTAGCCAATGGTACAAGTAGAGTAACCACGAAGTCATCTCTTCTATTCAACCAAGAAAGAGTGTAAAAATAGGATAATAAGAATTACTGAATCTGATTGTAATTAAGCACAGATCTCTTTCCTTCCTGGCATTTTGGAATACTGAACTTTTCAAACTCTAGGAACACCAGCATTACTTCTTCATCCCATGTTGTCTTATGATTGATTTTAAAATTCTTTTATTTCTTTTTATTGTATTAATAGACTGTAGTTACTTGTAGAATTTGGGAACAATGCTTTTTTTCCTAGTGCTTGACATCAATAGTCTTTTTCACAGCTAGTTCCAAAAATCTATTTTTTCTGATATTCTGTAATTTTTTTTTACCTGTAGCACCTCATACTGGAATTTCATCAACTGCCAAGAGCGAGCTGTAAAGCGGTAGTTCAGTAAATCACCTAAAATGTGGTTGTCCCTAAGTGTATGTAGCTATCCATAAATAAAAAGTCTAGGACACAATCACTGTCTCTAAAGGGCAAATCGCATGCTGAACTATGCCTGGCACGAAGAGTGCTGTTAGTGCAAAAAATCAGTCCTGGTTCTTTGCCTGACCCTAGCTGTATAAGAAGAAAAAAAAATGAGTTTCAAGTACAAACCTGTCCTGCCATCACTTCCAGCTCCTGGAGTAACAATAAGGAGTGCTATACAACTTCCCCTTCATGTGTGTCTTCTTAGCAGTAATGAGACTTGAATGAGTTCACTGCTTTTTCTTATTATAGTCAGTGCTACATTTGGTTTATCTTGTTTAGCTTTACTAGAGCAATATCTCATAAAGTAAATTATTTTGTATCACAATGAGTATATCTTACTATTCTCATTTCCAGGAAAGACTTGCCGAAGAAATTGAGAAACTGAGATCTGAACTGGATCAAATGAAATTGAGGGCTGGTTCTTTAATCGAACCCACATTATCAAGGTAATATTTAATGAAAAAAGTTTCCTCACTTTGAGTTGAAATAGAATGTAAGTGTCAAGCCTTTACAATAGAGATGTGTTCAGACCATGCACAAAAATATCATGTATTTCTTTAAAAATCTAAAATCTGTGTAATGATTATTACTGTTGCTTTTCACTTTTTTTCATAGGTATATTGGGACTTATTGCAATAAGTATATACTGAAATACTACTGAGATTAAGGGAAGTCTTTTAAATTATGGAATGTTTCAAAAGTATGTCCAAATAGCCTTTTTTTTTTTCCCAGGAGAGCTTAATAATAAAGTTGAAACCATGGTCTTTAAAGCTGAAATTAATTGGCATATTTATCATCATACTTATTTATTCTATAAATTGCATCTAATAATTATTTTTTTATTGCCAAGAAATAAGTCAGCTTTGCTGAGTGTGTGAGATAAGACCACAGATCTTCAGCTAAAGATGAAGGCAGTATTCAGAAAGATCTGACAATATCCTAACAGGACATTAAACATTGTGCCTTTTTTTTGGAGAAAAGCAATATGGGAACAATAGTGAGACAGATACCGTAGAAATAGCTACTAAAAGCTGGAATGAATTTATAAGTACTTGCCTAAAAGTATCCTTCAAAATAGAATTGTTACTTTATTGGTAATTGTGTGCTATGTCCTGTTTTCACTACAAGCAATGTGTTAAGTTTTAAAACCTGCCAGCCAAAGCTCAAGGACCAAGACTAAATTCAGAGCACTGTAAACCTCTGAAGTTATTCTTGTTAGATGTTCTTTTTGCTTGCATCAGGTATCATCTGCCCATTGTTTCCTCAGACATCTTGCTCAGTACCTGGACATGGTTTCGCCCTTGACGCTATATTATCTCTTGGAATAATATTTTCTGTACATGGAGAAGTGTAAATCACCTAAATTCCAAATCACTGAAATTCAGAATGTGACGCTTGTAACTGTTCAAATTTTTGTTCCTTTGGGAGTGTGATTACAGGCACACATAACACTTTTTGAGAGTGCTTGCGAGAACGCAGACTATTGAACTGCTGCAACAAACAGCAGAGATGTTTTTGGAGCAGCCATCCTTGGTGAACAGCAGCCTTTCTTGCTGGGTAAATGAGTGTCATTATCTTGTGCTCTGTAAATAGGAGTCTGATTAGCCCTTGTCAAAGAGCTGTTTGAACTTGCTAAACTGTCTAAATGTCTTAGGAATTCAGCAGGTTCCCCCAAAACAGTGTACTTGCCCTTCCATGACCTTACTGTGCAAAGCTACCAGCCCTCTCAGGAACAGGGAGGTATCAGCATTAAATACTTACTGTTCTAAGCACATAATCAGTTCTGTATTTGCAGGAGTTCTTGCAGCAGAAGAATATTGAAGCTGGTCAGCAGATAGGTATTTGCTGCCAGAGACTGGAACCTGGGCTGTTTCTTTTTTCCTGCCAACTTGCTGCACAAGTACCATGTATTATCAATTCTCAAAGTTCTGTTACAGCAAATATGGTACAAACACAGAAAATAAAGAACAGTCACTGCCCTAAATGGTTTACTATATAACAGATGAGATACATACAAATTAAACACATAAAACCCCCAGAGATTATTGTCTGCTGCTGTAGATGAAGGCCTTAGGACATTTGTAGGCCAACTGTTGTCAAGTTTTCTTATTGGTATAATGAAAACAGTGCATTTTAGAGAATTTTTTAAAAGGTAAGAATCATATTTTTTCTAATATTATGGAAGTTCCTGCAAAGAATGATGGGAAGTGTAAGAGAAGATAAACTGGCGGTTGTTCAGAAAAGGACATTTATGACAGCAGTAGGAGCTCTGATGTATGCTCTACCCAAAACAGAAATTCTAAAGCATTATTCAGTATCTGTGACATTTTTATGTATGTGATATGATTACTGTGGCACATACATTTCAGGAATTCTGGTACCTCTTTTTTTTTAATTTATTTTCTTACAGTATTTTTTTTTTATAAAACTAACTGTATTAGTGCTTGAAATACTTCAATTATTATTTATGTCACAGTACTTATATTTCTTATATTTCTTCATACCACTCTGTCAAAGTAACTTGTAATAGTAGAGGCTTTTGTGTTTATTATGATGTTTTCATATTTCCTATTTATCAATATACAGGCATCAGTTACAATATATTTCTCTTTTACTTTATTAAAGTGATACTTGAAATTTTAGACCAATGCTTCAGTCTTCCAAGTATGTGTATGTTTTAATTCAAATTAAGTTCTTCTCAAGGAAAACTGAATCTCTATGTTTAGAAAAAGACACGTGAACTAGAGCTCAGAAAAACAGTCACGCTTATAGCCTGCAGTTTTCAACATAAATATACATGGTTTTCTGAATTATTTCCTTCAATTTGGAAAGCAGACATTCTCTTACTTACCTTTTTACGTCTAGGATTAAAGCCATCATTTTCTTGAACAGCATTCTTTGCAGAGAGGCATTTAAGAATGAAACTTATTCCTGTTCTGTTTCCAATAACTCAAGATTAACATTGCTGTGAACCCTATGAGTTGTCTGTTGGTGATTGTAAGCATTTTTCCCAAGTTTAAAAAAAAAAAAAAAAGTAAGTATGTACTACATTAAACTCTCATTGTATGCTCTTAGACATAGTGGAATGTCAAACAGTTTTAGGCATCGCTATAAAGAAATACATATTTAGTTGTCTTATTAGTATGGTATTTTTTACATTTCATTTTTTTACTATAATCATCTTATTTATATATTTTTATGTGGAGTTTCCTTATGTGTTAAGAAATAGAAATTGTTCAGGTCTCCACTGCTGTGGCCGAATGCTCAGATGGTGCGTGGAGCCTTTGCTCTTCTGACTCTGCTGCACAGCGCGTGGGCAGGATGCTTCTGTTGCACCGTGCAAGGAACTTTTACTGCTGCTGTTTGACCAAGGACAGAAAGGCCAGGGAACACCATGTGCAGCCAAGAAAAGATATGCTGAAGCCGTCATGTATATGCCTCTCCACAATGTCCCAAGGCTTACCAGGACTACAGGAAAAAGCGGGGGTTAAAATTCTCAGGAGCATCATCAAATAAACATGAATCTTTCATAACAGATGTTAAATGTCGCAAGGCAGTTCACTAATATTTTCATAATGCGGAGCACAGACTTACAGTGGGACAGTGTTATAGATATCCTCATTCGTAAACGTGGTAACATGCTTACAGTAACCTCAGGCATATTTATTCGGGAAAGTAATGGAAGAAAAAAAACATACAGGATAGTACATTCAGCACCCAGTTCTGTTAATTATCTTGTTCTGAAATCTGCTAGTTTTTTCATGCTGTAGTTTTGGACAAGGAGTCCAAGTCCTTCATTCTGAAAAATCAAAGGTTTTATTAATTTGTTTTCTTCCTTAATTTTCTCATAATATGATTTCAAGTTTTCACTTTTAAATTATGTTTTGTGCCATGTTTTTTTGTCATTTATTCTGATACATAATAATTTGTTTGTTTAAAAAAGTGTATCTGTGTTTCTAGACTGAAGATCATTGAGTTGTTGCTGTTACTGCTATTACTCTCACTCTACTTCTGTGGCTCTGTTTATAGGCCTCACCTTGACACATCAGCAGAGCTGAGGTACTCTGTGGGCTCACTGGTTGATAGCCAATCTGACTATCGGTCAACTAAAGTGATAAGGCGACCTAGAAGAGGCCGGATGGGCATACGCAGAGATGAACCAAAGGTTAATCCCCAATTTCTTCTCATATATTACCTGATAAGAGAATTTATTTCATGCTCTTAAGCTTACAGTTTGTGTATTTCCAGGAAAACACCCAACAACAACAAAAAAAGCAGCGACACACACACAAAAAAAATTAAACGAAAATCCCAAATAGCATGGTATTTTCTATACATACTCAGACAGGAGTACTGTTATACTAAAATGAAGGCAGAAAAGGATGAAGTTCAGACATCAAAGTTCAAGCATACTTGACTGTCTGTCTTTTCCGGGTATATTTTTTTTGCAAATTTTCCTGATAGCTAATTTTACACGACATTAGAAATTATGTGAAAATACTTTACACGATCTGCTGTAATACTTGTAAGTATAAACGGTGAATTAAATGTTGAATAAGTATTCTTAAATGTGAGTTGCTTTCCTTTCCCATTTTATAGAAGTTCAGCTGTGCAGTCATTTCCCATAGAATAAGCCATTTATGTACTAATTCCTGCTCAGGTAAAATCCCTTGGAGATCACGAGTGGAACAGGACTCAACAGATTGGCGTTTTGAGCAGCCATCCGTTTGAAAGTGACACTGAAATGTCTGACATCGATGATGATGATAGAGAAACACTTTTCAGCTCCATGGACCTCCTGTCACCAAGTGGCCATTCCGATGCCCAGACTCTGGCCATGATGCTTCAGGAGCAGCTAGATGCAATCAATAAAGAAATCAGGTATGTAGCCTGAAAGAGCTGTGATGCACTGATGATTACAGCTTTCAGCTTTCTTTAGTGCATGAGTTGAGGTACTGTTCACTTGTATGTTTAAACAACTGATAATGTGTCCCCTTTTCATATGAGAGTATGGATTGTGTGAAGATAGCAATGGCATCTTCATTTCCTAACCATAGAAATTTCTTTCAAAAAATGTTCCAAGTGAAGAACCACTGGCCAATTCAAGAGAAATACATTAGAAAAGGCTAACACAGGACAAATTTGACAGATTCATGGTCCTCTTTTCAAGGTCTTTTTCACTGTTCTGCATGACTTCTCTTACTCACTAATGACCTCCTGCTGCCCAAGCCACTATCAGCAGTCCGGGCTAACAGGGGAGGTCCCAAACAACTGGAGGATCGCCAGTGTGACACCCATCTATAAGAAGGCCCGGAAGGAGGATCTGGGGAGCTACAGGCCTGTCAGCCTGACCTCGGGGACTCATCCTGGGTGCGCTCACCAGACACATGAAGGACAATCAGGCGTTCAGGCCCAGTCAGCATGGGTTCATAAAAGGCAGGTCCTGCTTGACCAACCTGATCTTCTATGACCAGGTGACCTGCCTAGTGGATGAGGGGAAGGCTGTGGATGTCATCTACCTGGACTTTAGTAAGATCTTTGACACTGTTCCCCACAGCATCCTTCTGGAGAAATTAGCCGCTCATGGCTTGGATGGGTGTACTCTTTGCTGGATAAAGAACTGGCTGAATGGCCGAGCGCAGAGAGTGGTGGTGAATGGAATTAAATCCAGCTGGCAGCCGGTTACGAGTGGTGTTCCCCAGGGCTCAGTGTTGTGCCCCATCTTGTTTAACATCTTTATCAATGATCTGGATGAGGGGATGGAGTGCTGCCTCAGTAAGTTAACAGATGACACCATGTTGGGGAGGAGTGTTGATCTGCTTGAGGGTAGGAAGGCCCTGCAGAGGGAGCTGGACTGATGGGCTGAGGCCAACTGTATGAGGCTCAACAAGGCCAAATGCCGGGTCCTACACTTGGATCACAACAACCCCATGCAAGGCTACAGGCTTGGGGAGGGGTGGCTGGAAAGCTGCCCAGTGGAAAGGGACCTTGGGGGTGCTCATTGACAGCCAGCTGAACATGAGCCAGCAGTGTGGCCAGGTGGCCAAGAAGGCCAATGGCATCCTGGCTGGTATCAGGAATAGTGTGGCCAGCAGAAGTAGGGAAGTGATCGTGCCTCTGTACTTGGCACTGTTGAGGCCGCACCTCGAGTACTGTGTTCAGTTTTGGGCCCCTCACTACAAAAGGACATTGAGTTGCTGGAGCATGTCCAGAGAAGGTCAACAAGGCTGGTGAGTGGTCTAGAGAACAAGTTTTACGAGGAACAGCTGAAGGAACTGGGTCTGTTTAGTCTGGAGAAGGGGAGGCTGAGGGGAGACCATATCGCTCTCTACGACTACCTGAAAGGAGAGATTGTGGTTAGGCGGGTGTTGGTCTCTTCTCCCAAGTAACTAGCAATAGGATGAGAGGCAATGGCCTCAAGTTGCATCAGGGGAAGTTTAGATTGGATATTAGGAAAAATTTCTTTACTGAAAGAGTGGTCAGACATTGGGACAGGCTGCCCAGGGAATTAGTGGAGTCACCATCCCTGGAAGCTTTTCAAAAACATGTAGATGTGGCATTTCAGGTCATGGTTCAGTAGGCATGTTGGTGTTGGGTTGCCAGTAGACTTGATGGTCTTAGAGGTCTTTCCCAACCTTAATGGTTCTGTGATTCCCCTATCAAAAATGTTTTTTTTCAGTGCTCTTCTTTCTTTCTCTTGATAATTATTCCCATGTTACATCTCATATATGCCACGTTTTCTAAGATATGGTTTTGATTTTCTATGGAGGCATAGAATGTGATTTCTCATGCTCCAAGTTGAGTTTTAGTGCTTCGAAATAGGTGTTGACTCTGTGCAAAGTTAATGGAGTGGTGGAGAATCCAATGACGTATTTTAATTAGGTGAGTTTTATAAGCAAAATGTTATTTTAGCCTTAAAGCATTCTTAGTTTTTCAGAAAGGGTTACTTTTAATAACTTGGTGTATGAAAAACATCCTCTCATTAGTGACTGTTTCTCTAGAAGGAGATGAAGGCGATTACTAAATGTATTAGTGACTTTACTGTAGTACTATAGACAGAAAGACTGTGGTTAGAAATACAGTCAAAACCAGATTACCTTTTGACAAATCTCAGTCATTCTCTGAGCAAGGTAACTTTCAAGAGAGAACTCTATTGGAATATATTGAATTTGAATTACATTTCTGTTCATGGAGGAGACTTTTTGTTATAGATCTACAGCTTTGCATTTTTGCTAGTCCCGGAATTTCTTCACTCAGATAGGATTACTTTGCAATTTTCTGCTAATCTCTTATTACACCTGTCAAGATAGAGAGTCAAAGAGCAATTTTGTTGTTGGGAAGGTAAATCTCCTTAAAACAGTGTATCTAAAAGAGAGAACCTTATCTGTATTTTCTGTTACTACAAATAGGTCAGCACTGTGACCAATTCAGGAAGCTGTAGATGCAACAAATGTATTTGTTTTTAAAAATACCCACATTTTGACAATTTATCAGGTAGTTATGTAATAGAGCAAAAGGTTTTCACAAGAAATTGTACCTGCAGATGACATAGTGGGATATTATTTGTGCCATCCTGAATCAGATCACTGTTTTATTTAATGAAGGATCTTGACTTAGGTGCCTAAGTACTGTTTTATCTCAAAAAGGAAGCAAGGGTTCACATTGTATGTAGCCATTTTTACTGGAGGTCCACTGAGACTAGTTTATTTGCCCTACTGCTAAGCTTATACCAAAGTATAGGCTTGCATTATCATCACCATCATTATTAAAGAACCAGCTAACTAATTTTGTATTTTTTTTTTTAAACGCTTCAGGACAAATCATTCGACAAGGATGGTCTTATCAACTGTACTGCATTTCACATTTTCATGGTTTATTTCTTTTTTTCTTGACAAACACTAAGAGGGTTTGTCAAATGATTGGAGATATCAAAAGAGATTAAAAATGTAATTTGCATTGGATTTATTATACAAGATGATTCAGAATTTAGATTACTAAAATGAAAAAGAGTGTTACAATTCCCTTTCAAAACATTATTTGCCTTTGGGTTTCTGCCATGCCTTATTTCAGAAAGAACTGTAGACATTTTGTAGAAATTTTGACATGTATGTTAAGGAAGAAGATTTATCACAGCACAGGAATTTATAGGTTTCTGTTTTCAATGTATTATGGTTTCATTTATTCTACTTGCTTCATTTCACTCAGAAAAGCCTGGCTTCTGCTGCAATCACAATTAAAAACCAAAACCAAAGAACCCAGTGGAAGCACCCTATTGAGGCTGTATATGTTTAAGAAGCTGATGTTTGTTGTTAACAAGAGAGCTATTTTAATGAAATACACTTAAAGCCTCAATGTTTTAGAAACAACTGTCATTTTTTCATCAATGTGTAGGGATGAAACAGACAAATTGTTTTGCATGTTCACGTGTTCTCTTGTTTTATTAGTAAGGATTATTTTAGGAATTCCCTTCTTAAAGGCCAAATTTCATTAGACATTTGTGTTGGTGCTTTAGCAACAGAAAATCAGACGAAGCCATCTTAAGAGTGGAATTAGTTTCCTGTGGTGAATTGGATTGTTAACCCCGCCTCCCCTATGCTGTCTTCTTTGCAAAGGAACCGGTCTTTTGAAATGTCATATGTCACGTCTTGTTGTTGGGCAGATTCTTCAAACAGTTTTTGAGGATGGAGGAATTAAGACAAAAAAAATTTATAATTCTGGTGATTAAAAAGATCATCTTCAATATTATTTTGGGGTTAATGTATGCTATTGATGTTTGCTTTCTTTTTCTTTTGAATCTCATTTGAAAGGAAACAATTTTTAGTTTTGCTTTTGGGGTATGCAGGGACAAATACAACCACGTTCTTTTATTTAATAAGGTTAATCCAAGAAGAGAAAGAGTCGACTGAACTGCGTGCTGAAGAGATAGAGAACAGAGTGGCCAGCGTGAGTCTGGAAGGCTTAAATCTGGCCAGAGTCCACCAAGGAACATCCATTACTGGCTCGGTGACGGCATCATCACTTGCAAGCTCATCTCCTCCCAGTGGACACTCAACTCCTAAACTCACCCCTCGTAGTCCAGCCAGGGAGATGGACAGAATGGGGGTTATGACACTGGTAAGAAACTTTGTGATGCCAATTTTAGGTGTGATATTTCTAGGATGAAATACTTCATCTTTTCTCTGTATGAATGGCTTATGTCTCTAATTCTTTATTCACCTCTTCATGATACAAGGGGATGGAAAATTCCCTGGAATATGGATGTTTGGGTGGGTTTGGGTTTTGTTATTGTGGTTTTGAGCATTGCATGGTTCACCAGGAACACAATGATGTGAGGATCAAAGGCCTTCAGCACACAGGCAGTGGAATTAATAACAGACAGAACTGATTGTTGGAATTAATCTAATCAATTTATATGTAGAAGATGTTTGCTAATGAAAAGATCTGAAGTAGTACAGTTATTACACAGTAGTCTGTGGGACTATTGCTGAGTTTAAACTTCCAAAAAATGTCTAGAAGACATTAAAACCTTCTCCTACTTCACATATATGATCACTTGGATATACTTCTATATTTGATATACTCTTTTATACTTGCAGCGTTTTGTATGTATTCTTCACAACAGTATATCAAGCACTTGAAATAAGTGTGTTGTTTTCTAGTAATTCATTTAACTGATATATTTCAACGCTGCAAGCAGCACACATGAATAGATATCAAGCCATCAAATTATCATGCAAGGCACTTCTAACATTACTGTACCTTTGAAGAGATATTCTGAAATGTCTGGTTTGATTTGATAAGGTATTTCAGAAAAATTTAATTTTGGTCCTAGATAAAAAGAGATGATGCAACAGTGAAGTAAGTGAAGGTAGTACGTGTCGACATATTGAAGATGTACAACTCTGATACTGATAAGCGTGCAGACACAGGGCACAGTGTTCAGTGTGGGCTACAAACCAGTTTGGAGCCTGGGTGAATTCATCCCTTTAAGCACTAGGAGAGGATCAAAGCAGCTCACTCTGCTGATCTCTACATACAGTGAGGAGAATAGGATGTGTGTAACCCCATGTTTTATTTGCTGTCTCTCTGATAATCTGAATGTCACCAATACTTGCTTGTGGTCCATTCCTGGGAAGCAGCAGCACTGGTTCCCTGTGGAGCCTCTTAGCAGAGGGGAAATGAGCTTTCATCTCAATCAGAAGGCAGAAATTAACTCTCCTAGCTGAGAAGATTGCTAAGAACAGTTGGCAGTGGAGCCTGACTGTTCATTCTACTCATTTGGGAGTAGGGACTTTTGTCTACCATCATCTGGGTGAGTAGTCCCTTTTCCTGGGAACTGACAACTACTTGTATCCACCTTTACCCCTCCCAGTGTAGGATGGTGTTTGCTGCCTTCTTGGGAACTAAAGACAGCAGAGAGGAGGTCAGGGCTGGCAATTGTGGCAGACTGTGGAACTGATTCTTTTCTGTCCCCTGTTCCCACTGCTGAACAGCAGAACTTAAAATGTTGGTGACACAGACCACTGTGGAGGAGGTGGGTGTGCAGGCTGCCACAGTGCCACCCACGTCACCAAAGCAGCGCCTTCCTGAATATGCAATTTAGCTCCATTTTACCAACTGTTTATCCTAAGAAATCTGGCTACAAATGAATGGCAATGGTTAAGTTGACCTTCCAGCAGACATCTGTACTGTCCACTTGCCTGACTGGGACACGGTAGCTTTGGGTCTGTAGGCACATCAGCTTCAAATACAAAATGACAGCATAGCCTCTGTACTTCCGGTTGGCATGGCCTCACTGGCATCCAGCTCTAGCTATGCTAGAGCTCAGATGGATAAGTCTGTATGAGTTGTAGCTGAACTCTTGACACGTCATAAGATGTAGAAGTAGCCCTGTACTGCATGCTCAGCAGCACAGCCCACAGCTTTGCTCACCCTCATCAACCATTTCGGGGCACGTCTGCCCTGCACTGTTTCAGCAGGAGTTCCGTGTTGAGTATCTCCTTCTCCTTACTGGCTGGAGCCAGACACAACAGGCTATCAGAATTCCTCGAAGTGGAAACTTTGATTTGGGAAACGCTCTGTAGAGGTCTGGTCCCCAATGCCCAAACTGCCAAATGACCCTGTAGGGGTTGTCTGGAGGAGCAGTATGGGGTGAGTTTCCACGGGCCAGGTCTTTGTGGTTAATAAATTCTACAGAGTATCTTCAGCTTTCTTTGAATGAGAGAGACACCTGCCAAAAATACAAATGAAAAAGGGGTTGAACATAATACATTCTAGCAGCCTTCTACTGCCAAATAATGCTGCAGTACAGAAGAGGGGTGGATTTGTGTCCAGTGACTGAAAATGCCAGTCACATTAATACGAGACAACTGGAGAGAAAGACTCCTTTTTCAGACATGGTATTTGTTGATGATATTTTGTGTTTAAACTTGGTATGCACCAATACATTTGTAATATTAGATAAAACTGAAAAAGAAAATATAATCTCTGTGTTGGGGATGGTGGAAGGATTTATAGGAAAACACAAAAAATAAGAAGTGCTACTGTAAGCTTGCAATGTCCTATTCTTTGCTAAGCTTATGAAAATAAAGGTGGTTGTAACTTTAGAAAAAACAGCTGCTTTCCCAGAATGGGATATTTGTCAGGGGTTATCTTATGTTATGACACCAAGTGTATAACTAATATATGGTATGGATAGTGTTAAATTAATGAAATCTCCACTTCCCACTTCTCAATGTGATAACAAATGTGTGGCATTTTGTTGTGTTCAGATAAGATTTATTAATCATTCTTTTTTTGTTGTTGTTCCTTTTGTTACCAATCTAAGCCAAGTGACCTAAGGAAACATCGGAGAAAGGTATGGTACTGGGTGGATTTTTTTAAGTTTCGGAGACTGCATTTATATTCCTATACTATTTAGATAACCAGGTTCCTTGCCAGTCACTGCATTCTCTCTACTCAGTTTTGTTTGATTCCTGAACATAATAATTCTAATCCTACCTGGAAAGGCTTTCAGGGGTCACAGCTAAGCCATAGAATCAAGGCCCACCAGTGATACCTTGGAGTAGTAGCCTCTACAGCACAAACTTAAAGGAACACAGTTAAAACCAAAGTGTGGACACAAAAGAATTACCTTCAAATGTATTTTGGCCATTCTTCCTGGAGGAACCAAAGTCAGATTATTTTAAATCTTCTGGAGCAATATAAAGTTCTTTACAGAATTGGTACTGAATATGGGATTTATCTTTACATGAGAGGATATTTAAGATAAATCATTATATGCTGTGGTAAAACTCCTTTTTGTTCATGCTTATTTTCAAGCGTTCTGACCATTTTGTTAACAAGCTATGGAGAGAGTGGTCCTGTTTACATCTGTATTTATTTAGTCCCTTACAGCCCTGAGAAACTTTGTTTATTTGGATAATCCTGTTTAATGTAAGAGACCCACTCATGTGTAAGGTTATTTTCATGTTCAGAGCTTTACTAGATAAACCTGTTTGGCATAAAAGGAATGGATTGTGTTAACAAACAAGGAGGGACTGGTGGAGGATGTGAAGGTTGGAGGTAGACTCGGCTGCAGTGACCATGAAATGGTCGAGTTCAGGATCCTGCGTGGAGGAAGCAGGGCAATAAGCAGGATCAAAACCCTGGACCTCAGGAGGGCTGACTTTGCCCTCTTCAAGGAGCTACTGGGAGGAATCCCGTGGGCCAGGGCTCTCGAAGGCACGGGGGTCCATGAGTGCTGGTCGCTCTTTAAACAACACTTCTTCCATGCACAGGAGCAATGCATCCCCCTGAGAAAGAAATTTAGCAAAGGAGGCAGGAGACCTGCATGGTTAAACAAGGAGCTTCTAGCGGAGATCAGGCAGAAGAGAAAGGTCCATGGAATGTGGAAAGAGGGACAGGCCACTTGGGAAGAGTACAGAAACGTAGTGAGAGCATGCAGGGATGCGACGAGGAAGGCCAAGGCTCACCTGGAATTGAAGCTGGCAAGGGATGTCAAAAACAAGAAGAAGGGCTTCTTCAACTACATCAGCAGCAAAAGGAAGGCTAGGGACAACGTGGGGCCGCTGCTGAATGAGGCAGGTGTCCTGGTGATGGAGGATGCGGAGAACGCAGAGCTACTGAATGCTTTCTTTGCTTCAGTCTTCAGTGCTAAGACTGGCCCTCAGGAATCCCAGGCCCCGGAGGTAAGAGAAGAAGCCTACAAAGAGGACGACTTTCCCTTGGTCGAGGAGGACTGTGTGAGGGATCGCTTAAGTGATCTGGATGTCCACAAATCCATGGGCCCCGATGGAATGCACCCACGAGTGCTGAGGGAGCTGGCGGATGTCATTGCTGAGCCACTCTCCATCATCTTTGAGAGGTCCTGGAGGACAGGAGAGGTGCCCGAGGACTGGAGAAAGGCCAATGTCACTCCAATCTTCAAAAAGGGCAAGAAGGAGGACCCAGGGAACTACAGGCCGGTCAGCCTCACCTCCATCCCGGGAAAGGTGATGGAGCAGCTTATCCTGGAGGCCATCATGAAGCAAGTGGAAGAAAAGAAGGTTATCAGGAGTAGTCAGCATGGATTCACCAAGGGGAAATCATGCCTGACCAATCTGATAGCTTTCTACGATGACATGACTGGCTGGGTAGACGAAGGGAGAGCCGTGGATGTTGTCTACCTTGACTTCAGCAAGGCTTTCGACACAGTCTCCCATGATATCCTCCTAGGGAAGCTGAGGAAGTGTGGGCTGGATGAGTGGTCGGTGAAGTGGATAGAGAACTGGCTGAATGGCAGAACTCAGAGGGTTGTCATCAGCGGCTCCGAGTCTAGTTGGAGGCTGGTAACAAGTGGTGTCCCCCAGGGGTCAGTACTGGGCCCAGTCTTGTTTAACTTCTTCATCAACCACCTGGATGAAGAGTTAGGATGTACCCTCAGCAAGTTTGCTGACGACACCAAACTTGGAGGTGTGGTAGATACACCAGAAGGCTGTGCTGCCATTCAGTGTGACCTGGATAGGCTGGAAAGCTGGGCAGAGAGGAACCTGATGAGGTTCAACAAAGGCAAATGCAGGGTCCTGCACCTGGGGAGGAACAACCTCATGCATCAGTACAGGCTTGGGGTGGACCTGCTGGAGAGCAGCTCTGCGGAGAGGGACGTGGGTGTCCTGGTGGACGACAGGTTAACCATGAGCCAGCAGTATGCCCTGGCTGCCAAGAAAGCCAATGGGATCCTGGGGTGCATCAAGAAGAGAGTGGCCAGCAGGACGAGGGAGGTTCTCCTTCCCCTCTACACTGCCCTGGTGAGGCCTCATCTGGAGTACGCTGTCCAGTTCTGGGCTCCCCAGTTCAAGAAAGATGAAGAGCTACTGGAGAGAGTCCAGTGGAGGGCTACGAGGATGGTGAGGGGACTGGAACATCTGCCTTACGAGGAGAGGTTGAGGGAACTGGGCTTGTTCAGCCTGAAGAAGAGAAGGCTGTGAGGGGACCTAATAAATGCTTATAAATATCTGAAGGGTGGGTGTCAGGAGGATGGGGCCAAGCTCTTTTCAGTGGTGCCCAGTGACAGGACAAGGGGCAATGGGCACAAACTGAGGCACAGGAAGTTCCGTCTGAACATGAGGAAGAACTTCTTCCCTCTGAGGGTGACGGAGCACTGGAACAGGCTGCCCAGGGAGGTTGTGGAGTCTCCTTCTCTGGAGATATTCAAGACCTGCCTGGACAAGGTCCTGTGCAGCTTGCTGTAGGTGACCCTGCTTCGGCAGGAGGGTTGGACTAGATGACCCACAGAGGTCCCTTCCAACCCCTACTATTCTGTGATTCTGTGATTTCTTCTCCAATCTCTTCTCTTTCAAATACATACTTTAAGGCGCCCTATTTAGGTGGTTGCTCTTTCTCAATAGTCTCTTTCAAACTAAGAATCCTTACAATTTGCTCAAAAAATTGCACTTGAATCCATACAGGCTTCAGTTCACTTGTCAAATTCATGCAGCATATGTTGAAACTTTCTTGAAAACCTAATCTGCTCTCATGGAGTCTCTCTCCCCCAGATTGCAGTAGTTGAAGAAGATGGGCGTGAAGATAAAGCCACAATCAAATGTGAAACTTCTCCTCCTCCAACACCCAGAGCTATCAGAATGACTCATACCCTTCCTTCTTCATACTACAATGATGCCAGAAGGTAAGGTATTTGTAACATGAATTGGTACTTCACCATTTACCACATATTATTATTTTCAAATCATCTTGTTGTTTAGCTATTCCACAATTACTTGATTTCTTCTTGTTTCTAAATCATTTAAGGAAGAAGATATGATTGTTTCACTTGTGGGATGGTTATTACTGAAGTATAACTAATTGTTTGCAGAACTGCTCGAAGAAAATAAAAAATTACCTGCAAATGCTCACTTTGTCTATTCAGTTTCTTTGTTATCATTTTGTAGTAGTTTGCCTGCTTCACTGGAGCCAGAAAGCATTGGTCTTGGCAGTGTCAATAGCAGCCAGGACTCCCTGCACAAAGCTCCCAAGAAGAAAGGAATCAAGTCTTCAATAGGACGTTTGTTTGGTAAAAAAGAGAAGGCTCGACTTGGACAGCTCAGTAAGGAATTAGTGGTAACAATCCAAGATCACCATTTCACAGTCATTTTTCCATTTTTAATTTTGCTTCTTTTGAGTTTTCAAATTTGCTTGTTTTTCTGTTTAGTCTGGCAGAACCTTCCAATTAAACTTCATTTCTATCAGCAATTATATGTCAGGAGTTTTCTGTGACTAAAACGCAAATGAAAATGGACTTCTGGCACAAACTAGTAGTGTCTTCCTCTTCACTGAACCCACTGCTTCAATATTCTCTTGAATTAGGGTAAAAGTGCTAACAGTGTATTCTCAAATAATAAGAAATAAAGAAGAGGTGAGAAAGTAGTAAGTAATAACCCACTGTAAGGGGTGTAACTATGTGATATGGAAGGTCCTTGCAAGTAAATGTAGCTGCTTTTCAGATTTCATTGTGTCAATGGATGTCTGTTAGTGCCTCTCATTGAATGTCCTCACTATACTCTCTCCACAACAATGCTCTGTTTTCTTCCCACTTCTTCTGCCTTATTCCCTTGCCAAGACCTCATTCTAATTAATTCCTAGTAAAATTTTTCCTCTGTGATATTCCATAGGATGTGTCTACAACACATGCAAAAAAACCCCAGTCATAGCATAATTATAGTGAACTACCTCAGGTAGCATAAGCAATGGAAGGCTAAGTGACAGTCTTCAGCAAACGCTCATAGCCTGCATGCCCAGATGGACAAATACATCCATAGTCTGTATGGCTAGGCTATCTGATTTAGCTAGGTTATGATAAGCTTATATACACATGCCAACACAAGGATCATATGGGTATAGATATGTCAATAAAATAGAAATACTAGCTCTTTCCTAGTCACAAAGATGCCACATAGTATGAATTTGTGAGGCACTAATTTTTTACTGCCATGGTGACCACATAACACCTGTAAAAGAATTTTAAGAGTTTGCAGTAACTGTAAATGCTTAATATGTAAGTCTGAAATTAAAAAACTAAATTCATGTTAAAACATGTCCTTATCACAACTAACAAATCGATCTCTAACATTGTACAGCATAAAATAAGGTAATATTAAGGTCAAAGTACCAGAGTAAAATGGAATAACTGAGCATTCTCCATTTCTACTCCAACATTTCTCTTCTCTGCCTGTGAGAACCTTATGTTCTTCGGAAAAAAAAGCCCACCTAATTTCTAATCACAATTTAAATTCCATTCTTTCTCACTGTGGGGAGAGTAAAACTGATTTATTCAATCTTTTATTATTTAATGTATTTCAGAATCTATTAAATGAGTTTCTCAAATACACCTGCAGGTCACCATCTGCATTGATGGAGAATTTTATAACTTTAAACTGTGTTATTAATTCACATTTACATTCCATAAAACCAGTTTTATTGATACTGATGGATCATGCATAATAGTCTGATTTCACAGTAACTCAGGAACATAGAGGACAAAGATGTAATAAATGTGTTGGTCTTTCCTGCAGTTCCTTACAGTGTGGAAAAAACATAAAATAACAACTTTAAAGATTATCTCAGGAGCAAAGTAATCTAGCAATAGATTAATTTATTGATAATACCTAGCAAGATTAAGAAGACATATGTATAATTGGATAAAGCCTATTTGTAATTCCCAACACTAGCTCATGAAATTGCAAAAATATATTAGTGAAGATTTACAATTAAATGAAATTTTTGTGGCTTCCATCCTTTAGCTCAACAGCAAAAATTACCATATAATGCACATTTTAATCAAGAAAACTAGGTTTACAAGCATGTATAAAATTAACAGTAGGACTGTTAAATGACCAAAAGACAGGAGGAAAATATTTTCAGGAATTAAAATAACATTGAACAACTGCATTAGAGTAGTTTTTTTTCATCTTAGTTTTTAAGATACCAAAAGAAAAAAAAAAAGAGTGGCAGTTTCCATTCAATGACAGTACTTTAAAGACAAAATAAAATTTAACAAATAGCAATCATGCTAATACTTGAATCAATTCCGTGACAGGTATGCTATCTGTGCAGCTATATAATTAATAGTTCTATTTATAGTCAGATACTATGTCACAGAAATCTAGATAGTAGTCCTAACATCACTGCACTGAAGTGTATTTGTATGATTTTCATAACCTAAATTTATAATGCAAAATCAATAAAAGAATCTCATTTAATTTTTTGCTTAAATTAAACGTTCTAGTTTTGTATAGATACATGCTTCTTATATTTTTGGATATAGAAAATACCCTTTATTCAATAGCACATCAAATACTGAAGAGGTAATAAATGTAATTTTGAGCCTCAGAAAAATGAATTTGTTTTCTTATATGCATATTTGCATATGCACACAGTTATGCTTAAAGGAGCACTTCAAAGGTTTATGTCAATGCAAAGGATGTTAGGGATCCCAGTAATACTATACATTCTAAGTACACATAATACTTCTGTAACTAATTCTATAATATCTCTAAAATAACATGTAATCTATACTCATATTGAAGAAGCAATATTGGAATCTCCAAAGTTTTATCACTAAAGTCAACAGAGCCAGGCTATCACCCAAAAGATTTCCTTGCTCTGTGTTCCCTGCAAAACTCCGAAATTATTAGCTTTCAACTGCTAAACCTGCCAGAGTTTCGTTGATTTGTAGTTTGCTACTTTTACCATCTCCGCTAAACTATTTGCGCTATTGTTCAAAGGCAAATTCATACCTTAGGAGATCTTTCTTAGAATGAAGATTCAAGATTTCTAGATTCTTCAATATTTCTTTTAATTATTGGAGAAGGGAGAAGCAATGTTACAGGGAGGACGAGTGCCTTTTATTTGTTTGTTTGTTTGTTTGATTTTAAACTTACCCAGTCTGCCCTTACTTGGGGAATACCAGGCAGCGATATAAAAGTCAAAGCATCTCTCCACTTCTGCACCAGGAAAGTCATCTTAGCAGACATACTGTATGACCAGCATGGATCATACAATGCCAGTCGTGTCCACAGTTTGTAATATGATTTTATTTTGGTCTGGGTGTCCTGACTTACTGCAAGCTTCCCATGTCATTCTGTGCAAGTTATTCAAATTCCTATGAGTCTGAAAGCAATTAGGTGCCTACAAGGCACCTCCAGAGAGACCTAGGAGGCTTTTTTACTTCTGACAGATTCTTTGCATCATCTCTGGCTTGGGAGTTTGCAGGGATAACGACTTCAAAGACTAAGACTGTTAGAGCAAAATGAAGACTTCAGTATCACAACATTAAGTGATGCTGTCTTAATAACAATGAGACAGTTCTTGAGATGGCACTTTCATTTGTACATTTCCCAGCTAAGATTAAAAAATGGTGAGCGAATTGCTTACTTAGGACCACGAGACTGAACCTTAGGAGGCAAACAAAAACAGGTGAAGGAGATCAGGGTGGTCTTCTCATACATGTCTGCTAAAAACAAGGAGGAGGAACCAATTTTTGCCTCTACTTCTACTCTTTTCCATGTAGTAAACGCTTGCCAGAATTTAATTCTGTAGGTTCACAAACACAAGATGTCATGGCTTAAGGAAACAGACATAGATGATGGTGCTGGGTGGGAGGGGGATTGAAGGGTTGAGCAGGGGTGCAACTGGGAAAGAGCTGTGGGAATATACAGTGGGGTTTGTTTTGTTTTGTTTTCCAGGAGGTTACATGGAAACAGAGGCAGCAGCTCAGGAATCTCTGGGATTAGGCAAATTTGGAACCCAAGCAGAAAAGGACCGAAGACTAAAGAAAAAGTGAGTACCTTTTTTCTTCTGTCTTTCATTGTCTCAAACTGGATTCGAATGTCAGTTGCTTTTATGAAGACATGTAATGAGAAGCAAGACTATCTGTGATGGCAGTTTACCATTTTGCATAGTTTTTTTCCAGTGTAAAAGCTTTTAAAGCTTAAAAAAGAATAGGGAAAAAATATTTAGAGTCTGTCAACTGTACAATAGTGTTTCATTTGTGCAAGAATATAGGTTTATGGGAAAGAGACACTTTATATTTCAGGTTGTCATTAATTCCATGCCATTTGACTTCTATGCAATCCTTAAATAGGCAGGCATTTAATAACTCACTACATAGATTTTTCAGAAGGGGAAAAAAGATTTTTTGCATTATCTGTTAAACACGTGATTATTTCTGTCTATAGAAGTCAAAAGCTCTCCATAAATCGTAGCAGCTTCACTTTCTTTTGCCTGTCAGCAAATGGCAACCTAGCTTTTTGTTCACGTAAATTATACAATAATGCTGTCCTTGGTGCACCTCCTTGTAAAACCAGTACACTGACTCATAACAGCTGCCAGGAGCAAAGGAGAACTATTAAAATAATGCTACAAACACAAAAGAAACCTCATGGCAGCATCACAGTTTCAGTGTAATTAGAGACTGTCAGACAAAAAAGATGGTACTTAAAAATGACTGCAAATCCATTCTGTAAACAAACAGGTATACTTTTCATCCATAACTATTAACTTTAGTGCTATTATTTGGATTCTGAAAGCCTCATTTTTAAAATTTGTAGGGTTTTCAGGTTTCTGTCATTCTTTTAATGTTTCTTTGCAAAGTTTCAAGAGATTTTGCAATTCTAATCCAGAGAATCTAGGGATAATATTTCAGCTTCTCTTTAAATTTACATGTAGAATATTTTCAATCACTACTTTCATATCAAGCTCCTGATGAAAAGTAACTTAATGTACACATCCATGTAATGTACAAATGTAAGTGTTCCATTTAAATCAGCCTCAATGTAGCAATTAAAGATAAAGAAGCAGTTGTTATGCTAGCTAAGAGAGAAGGAACATTTTAAATTCAATTAAGAAACTCACAATAACATTCATAAGGATATTGCGGGTGATGAGTCTTGTCCCTGTATTTCTTATCTATACATTTTTATCACTAATTAGTCATTTAGAAATATATGGATAAAGAGTATGTTACTATGCCTTTTTACTAAATATAGAAAGCATCTTCGAGACCATTATTACCATTCGTAAAGAATATAATTGAATTTTCAGCAGCCTATTTTTTGCAGTCCCTATTTATCTTCCAGCTCTGAGGACTGAAGGTACGACAGTATTGAAACCACTTTGAAGGGATGAAAGTGCTCATTTTGTTTACTTTTTCATATGTTAGTTTCTTAAACTGCATAAAATAAGACTTGACACATACTCCTGCATACATGACATGACTGTCATATATGACAGTGGCTACCAAGTTTATGGTCTGGCAGTAGTAGGTGTACAGGTAATCTGTTCTTAGACCTCTGTCTGATCTCACACAATCAGACTTTTCCACGCTTTCTGCTTTTCAAGTCGTTCCTTTTTTTCTCCTGTGTGTGTCTGTCCTTGATTCTTTAGAGATTAGATATAATCAAAATGTTCTCTGCTGGAAGGAAAGGAATCTTTCCTTTGTGAATATGACTAGTCATCTAGTCTGAACTGTATACCAGTTATCCTAAGTATATGTTATATACCTATGTCATGAAGATTTTTTATTTTTTCCCTGTTACTTTAGATTTGTCTGTCTTTATATTTTCTCACTTTGGAATCCTTACAACTGCTTTTAAGATTCCTCTTTACTATCAGAGAAAGGTTAACATACATTGCTAGTTTATATGTATATTATATAGTTGTAGAGGAACTTCAATACAGGAAAAATGTAACATTTTGTGTTAGAAATGTACATGAGGTTCTGCTGAATTCTAACAGTCATTAGGATGCCAAGCTATCAACAGGGTATAAGAGAATCAGCTCTTCCTTGTAAAAAATGCAGTCATGCATTTGCATGTCTTACCTTAGGAAATATTAAGTTGAAACAGTCCAGAAAGTCATTTAAATGAAAAGTTTCTGTCAGTAGGTCAGATTCCTGTCTGCCAACACTTAACGTGTAACTCCTTCTGGAAGTAGAGCCTTCTCGTACGTACAGCAGCTGCAAGATTACTGATCTGGTTGATGCAAATGAGAATACTATGCGGTGTATCATTAAGGATGACAGTAATGTGTATGGATCTTTATAAGAGGTAATAAGAGAAATCTGAGCATCTTGTGTGATCTTGTGAGGTAGCACTAAGATTTCATAGAATCCTAGCATAGTTTGGGTTGGAAGCAACCTTTAGAGGTCATCTAGCCCAACCCACCAGTAGTGAGGAGTGACATCTTTAGCTAGATCAGGTTGCTCAGAGCCCCGGCCAACCTGGCCTTGAATGTTGCCAGGGATGGGGCCTCCACTACCACTCTGGGCAACCTGTTCCAGTGTTTCACCACCTTCACTGCAAAAAATTTCTTCCTTATATCCAGTCTAAATCTACCGTCCCTTAGTTTAAACTCATTACCCCTTGTCCTGTCACAACAGGCCTTGCTAAAAGTATTTTCTCCATCTTTCTTGTAAGCTCCCTTTAAGTACTGAAAGGCCTTAATAAGGTCTCCCCGCAGCCTTCTCTTCTCCAGGCTGAACAACCCCTACTCTCTCAGCCTTTCCTCACAGGAGTGATGTTTCATCCCTCTGATCGTTTTTGTGGCCCTCCTCCGGATCCGCTCCAACACCTGCCTGTCTTTCCTGTGCTGAGGGCTCCAGAGGTGGACGCAGGACTCCAGGTGAGGTCTCACCAGAGCAGAGTAGAGGGGCAGAATCACCTCCTTTGACCTGCTGGCCACACTTCTTTTGATGCAGCCTAGGATATGGTTGGCCTTCTGGGCTGCGAGCGCACACTAGTGGCTCATGTCCAGCTTTTCATCCACCAGAACTCTCAAGTCCTTCTTGTCAGGGCTGCTCTCAATCCTGTCATCCCACAGCCTGTACTGATACCAGGGGTTGCCCTGATCAAGGTTCAGGACCTTGCACTTGGCCTTGTTTAACATCATGAAGTTCACACAGACCCACTTCTTGAGCTTTCCAGGTCTCTCTGGATGGCATCAGGCATGTTGACCGCACCACTCAGCTTGGTGTCATCTGCAAACTTGCTGGAGGTGCACTTGATCCTGCCATCTGTGTCATTAATGAAGGTATTAAACAGTACTGGTCCCAGTGCAGACCCCTGAGGGACACCACTTGTCACTGAGCTCCACCTGGACACTGAGCCTTTGACCACTACCCTCTGGATGCGACCAACAAACCAATTCCTCATCTACTGAATAGCCTGCCCATCAAATCCATCTTTCTCCAATTTAGAGAGAAGGATGTTGTGGGGAACTGTGTCAAAGGCCTTATGGAAGTCCAGATAGACAACATCCATAGCTCTTCCCTTGTCCACTGATGTAATTTGGTTCCTGCTTACTGCTAAACAAAACTGCCCTACAAACCCCGCAAAGACAGTGAGCCCAGTCATTGAAACAGAGCAGAGCACTTCACCTTGTAAGGATTTCTATGGCGAATTTAGATTAGGACATAAAACCCCAAGAGAATCAGGCCCACCAGAAGGGTTGTTAAAGGATAGGCTAAGCTGGGGAAGCACTCCTTTGTATTACATTTCAGGTCTGGGAGAGATTTACTTATGCTGGCTTTGTCACTTCCTCAAAAAAAACCCAACAACAACAAAATAAAAAAAAAAACCAACTCACATTAATAAAACAAAACAGTAATCCCAGAGCCAATTCCATTTTCTATAAAACAGGAATAATACCACAAACTGAACTTGCCTTTCTCTTAGACACATAAGTCAGGTGAAATGGCTTTCAGCCCTGTTAACATCTCGGTGAACTTCTCTTCCAGTTCAATGGTAGTTCTGGTGCAGGAAAACAAGGATTCTCCCCTTGACATGAAACCAGAGGTCTAATTCATCACTGTGATCAACACACGAGTACTGTGAACAGTACTCGTGAGCTTCACCAGAGTTTGCAGTTAGCTTTGAGCCAGTAAATTAAAATTGGATAGACGTTATTAAAAAAGGGCAGATTCCTGTTGAAATATTATCCATGGTATTGCTTTCAGTTGAATTAATCTCTTTAGTGAAAAATACCTTAAAATGCTAAATTTCTAATTTTGCTTTTTTGAATGTATTCAACTTCATCAGTAATTCAGCAAGGATGCTCCTACCCCAGGGATGAAGCACAATGTTTCAAGTTGCCAGCTGCTGCAGCCGGTTGCTACTGATGGTCCACCCAGGTGTCCCGGCCACCTGGTCCCCAAGCAGCAAGCACGTGCATTGACCTGCTCTGGCCTCATGGAGTTGCAAACACACTGCAGGGTGTTATAGTATTTTAGCACAATTTACATGCATAGAACAGGTTACTGAACAATACATTTCACTCTGAAAAGTTTCATGAAAGAATATGGTAATTCTGGAGACCAATTCTCTCTCTGGTGATTACAGTGTAATTAATCTAAATTTCAAAGTTTTCCTGCTTCTTGCTTAGAAGATGCTATTTAGATGTAAAATTTCTTTCAGTTTCAATTGACTACTTAGACATCGTTAAAATGCAATTAACAGTTTGTATCAATTATATACTAGACACTTATAAACCTTAAATAGGAGTCTCTATTCATCCAACTTTTGGTTATTACACTAGGTTTATTAGGAACAAGTCTTCCTCCTAAGGCATCAAAGAGAAATTAAGGAAGCTGTGTAGAGTTTTTAAATTACACCCAACATGTTCCTAACATCATCTGAAAAGATGAATTTAAATTGCCTGACTCATCCATAGATGTTTACTGTCAGACATTAAATATGTGACAGCTCTAGTTAATACTAAAAATTTTTAAGTCTTCCTAGTTGTAATTTGCACATGCAGTCCTAGAAAACAAAAAAATAATGTTGGCTATTTAGAGCGTTTAGGGTGTTATTCCATTGTTAGGTGAAAATAACTGATATCGGGGGGTGACAAAGAATAATGCACTGCATTTTTAGTATTTAAACTAGCATTTATATTCCATTTCACTTATTCTATAAAAAAGCTGTTAATATTTTGTACATAATATTTTCTGCCTTTTGTCTGACTCTCGGAGCCTGTTTCTCTGATTAATAACTTCTTCAAGAAAACTCCATGTTAAGGACTAAAAGTATTAACGGCACTGATACCCTCTATGTCCCATTAAATTCGAGTCCCCTAAGGATTCAAATAATTTACACTCATCTAAATAATAAGTTTTATTTCTGTAAGGTATACTCTCCAGAAGGCACTCATCACTGAGATGAAGAACAAAGCTTTTCTCTTTTTTTTTTTCCTTCCTTCAGTGATTAACCGGTTTCCCTGTGAAAAAAGGGTTACATAATTTCCAATTCTGAATTTTGTAGTTGACTCCAGCTACCATTTCTCTGAGACTGTGTATGCACTACCATAGCTGTTCATAACATCATCCTTCATGGGTGTTTTAGCACCGAATAATATGACGGTGCACAATAACTTGGCATTCACTCAGGGTTGTCATGACAGCCCAAGCTGAGACCCAGCATAGAAAGTTTCAGGTCAGTCCAGTTTCTGTCACTACTCATAAAGGTTTACAGGGTGTTCGGATACAGGTATAGTGTCCTCTGGGACAGCAGAAGTTGATTGGCACATGTCCCATGAGACATTTCATACCTCAGAAAAAAAGTAGATAACACTCTGCCTAAAATCAAATAATCTGTATCCTCTTTAAAAACACATATCCCCGCTGACCTCATCTCAGGTAGCAAATTAAGGCACTTAACAGAAGCACTATAAATGTTTTATTGTCCTTTTCACCAAAATAGCATATGGTAAACCCTTTATTAAAATTTTCTTTAACAATGAGCTCGGCCAAACTTGAAATAGTATCACCAAATAAAGCCATGTTTACTTCCCCTTTTGCTATAGCTGTCCTAGTGAACGTCAGTTGTGTTCTCCTTGTCCACAGTTTTGCTCAGGAGTGATGTCAAATTGTCCTTACCCAAAAGCCTCACTGGTGGGAAATACAGCTCTGAAGAGTCTTGCGTTGTCTTTCAAACTGCAGTATAGGTCTCAGTACCAGTAGTATTATGCTTTTCAAATGTAATGTTTGATTTGATCTGCAACAATACACAGTGTTGCAGCAAATGAGTATCTGCCTGAAGAAAGAAGTACTCTGGAGACATATGACATACACGTCTTCTGTGTTGCATAAAAGTATGCAATGGTTGGCCATAATCACTGATATTTCACATGATGTGTTTATTTCATCCTGTGCAAGGCACCAACGTAAGGCAAGTTTTGAGAGACATTTAAGTGCTGCGTAGTCCTAGATTGCCACACAGAGGTGGATTTGACCTTGTGCATGCTGGTAGTACAGTTTGAGATTGGCCAGTGCCGTCACTTCCTCAGCAACTCCAAATACAAATTATCTCCACGAAAAAAACTTCTTGTGCAAGTCAGCTAGCCTGGATCATACTGACAGAATTCTAGCCCAGAAGCTGATAAATTCCCCACTTGTTAATACGAGTGTTCAAATAAGAATCATTACTTGCCTCATAGCCGATGAAATAACTGCACTGTGTCATAATGCTGTCACTCCTAGTCATCCGGTGGTGTTAGGATGGGTCAAGAGCAGAGCGTTACCTGCACTTTTTCCTCCAATTTTGACTGGATTCTGGACAAGAATAGATTGATTCCACATTTCCAAAACAAGCTTAAGATGTGAAGTTTATATTTTCCAAGGAAAATCAAGGTAGAACCATTCTTTCCTATGAACCTGTTTTGGGTAGAAAAGCCTTGATATACCAGGACACATACAAATGCTTACATACATGAATAAAGACTTGTAAAATTGAGACCTAAGTAATTCTCATATGAAAAATTACCATGTAAAAGGAAAGTATTCATGACCTTATAATTAACCTTGCAGAGAGAACTGCAATGCTGTTGTCTCAGCTGACTACAGTGATGTACATATCAAACAGCAGTAACTTCCATATGAACAGAAAAGCATGTTGTATTAACTCTGCTTCCTTTCTACCTAGAAAAAAAGGATGATAAATGTTGATAAATTCTTTGATAAATTTGACAAATTCCTAATAATGCTTCTGCCCTTTTCTTTCATTGGTTTTCATTTGTATATATCCTTCAAAAATTGGGATAGAGACAAGTCACAGAAAGTAGGCCTCATATTGTGGTAATCCACATTTAAATAAAATCAGTAAAAGAAAACAGAACACTGGGACTTAGATTTTCCTGTAGAAAATGGAAGTTTTAGATGTCTGTCAACAAGCTACTTGAAAATATGTCTAGGTAGACCTTTCTGTGGAATAAGAGTTTGAAATGCTGTAGTTATCATTTAGTTGCTTTTGAATCTACACAATGCCCCTTTAACTAGGTTTTCTGTGTGCAACTGCAATTAGAATTTGATATAGTGTATTTGTGACTACAAATAATCTCTGTCCTCTGCAGTATGCAAATAGGTGTTTCTAATGATTTTCTTAATTGCACATTTTGAAAAAATGATTCCAATTGGATTAATTAAGGTCTTTTTTTGTGCCATCCTTCTAATGTTCCTGTATACTTAATGCTTATTAAATACCATTCTGTCCTAAATGTACATGATTTTTTTTTACTCTAGAATATGATGCCTTTTTTCCCCCCAATCTTTTATTTATTGTCTTAATGAAAACTTAAGATTTGCATTTAATTTCTTCCCTTCCTACCTCATCTATGACAATCTACCTAACATTGTTAGCAGCTTTCAGATTGATCTTTCATTCTTCCTCCTTTTCTAGCAAGCAATATTGTGTTCAGTAGCTAGAATTTTCTATTTTCTCATTCCAGTGGAGGAAGGAGAGGTATTCGGTCTTCTGAGATGCAGTTTAGGATTGTCTGCTGTGTCCACCATGGTTTTCTCTTGGTTGGATCGGAGTCTAATCCTTAAGACATACATAAAGATGAATTTTCTCTTTAAACTTCATTTCTTTAGCAAAAATTTTTAACACTTAGGGGAAGACCCTTTCAAATCAGGAGTCAGTCAAAGCTTTTGCAATGTTAAAAATATACCTTGCTATTACATTTGATACTTGGAGCCTTTTAGCATTACAAGTGTAAGGATATATGGGTATTTATCTTGCAGAGGGCTATTAAACTTTATTCAGATTATTCTGAGAATGAAAAATTTGGTACAATGTATTTTATTCTATATCTAACTCATATACTTTTAAAAATCTTGTATTTTTAAAGTAATATTTTTAACCTTTGCCAAATTTTTTTTATCCTTTTCCTCATAAAACATAAGGATATTTGTATCAACAAGTTGCAAGTTTTTAATCAAACAAAAACAGAACAAAGCCCCAGTCCCTGTGTTATCTACAGATATAGGCCTATCTATTGCAATTTGGGGTTTCTGGCTACTCTCATGCATGCAGCTGGCTCTCCAAATGATGATCTCCAGCAGATGCAAATATCCTGTCAGATTAACCGTAGGATTAGGTTTTATGGGAAGAATGGATAAAACACAGCAGAGGAAAAAAATCCACATATCTTAGTTTAATATATGTCTAAGTGAAATTGTTGTGTTTCTTCAATAATATGGTAATAAAATTACTGTCTTATGAAAAGGCGAAAGCTAGAATTTAAGGATCCTTTTTTTTTCTGCTGTGTTTTATTGTTCTGAGGACAAGATGCTCAGGAAGTGAAGGAATGTCCCTTGATCCTCTGCTTCTATAATGGGGAGAGACTGGAATGGCCTTCAGGTCCCATGAGTTATCCTCAAGTGACTGCAAACTGCCAACTCATTAAAGCTGCCAGAAAATTACTCGCATTCCAGTTAACTCCCCTGTTTATTTCTCTCTACTCATACCCAAAGGAGTACTCGGAGGAAGATGTAAGAATTGGGAGTTCTGGTTCAATAGACTCTGGAATATCCAAAATTAAAAGGTTTTCCAGCACAGGTGTTCAAGTTAGTCTTTACAGTTAGCTCTGTCAAAAATGAGCATAATGGAGATTTTGGCCCCAAAATTGCAAATCCATATTCAATTCTAATGGTACTTCCCACAGATTTGGTAATTGTTTGAATAATTCTATAGTCCTTTATTTATATTGCATGCCTTTGTCCTTCCTGTCCTTAATTTTCCTTTCTTCTGTGTGTAAGTTTGTCATTTGTTTCCGTCTACTTTTCTTATCACACTTTCTGTCCTCTCTCCCAGCTGTTCTGCTGATCTCGCACACATGAAAACAAAATTTAAGGTCTTGAAACCAAACCTCTCCTGAACTCACTGAAATGTCTGCAACCTCTTCTTCATTAATCAGAGCACAGGCTTTTCATCCCACAGTTTTCTATAGCTATATCTACCAAGCATTTTTATATCTCAGTAAATCATTTGTCAATAGAAATATAATTTTCTGAGATGTCTGGGTTTAATTCAGGCATATAATTTTCTTTTTATGATGGCAATTAAAGGATGCTGAAGAAAGTTTATTATGAGCAATGGCATCCTGCTTTTCTCCTGCAGATACTGTTACCAATTATATTGGAAAGAATAGATTACCTAGAGGGCAAATCACTAGAGGGCAAATTAGTATTGCTGCTAATCTAGTATTAGCATAACTGCTCAAATTAAAATACTGTATAGCTTGAATAACCATTACAAATGCTTGTCACCTGTGCGCATGAAATCTGCAAACTTAAAAAAAAAGAACATCACAAAAACCCAAGTCTAGGTCATTTATGATTGCTGTAAGATATTTTGCTAAAATATTAGTAAACTGCACATACAAAAGTAAACCTTGATTTGTAGTGTGTCAATTTTACTGTGTCTCTATAGTAATTTGCTTAAATCCAAAGGTCTGGGATTTTCAGGATTTTTGATGTTACACAGAAATCATTATGAAATTATTCAAATCTGGGCAAAATGCTTTGATATGAAAATGTATTCCACATTCACTGTGTTCACAGATCTTTGGCTCAAAGATGTGTTGTGAATGGTAGATGTGCTGTGCTGAGTGGTACCTAATAAATAGCCAACATCAGTTTAAATGAAAATCTCATCTTGAAAGATGCATCTGTTCTTCACAAGAACATTTAATTTCTGCAAAGCATTCAAAGACAAGTTAGACAGATTTCTCTAGTTACAATGGTGGTATTATTTTATCTATCATATGATTTTTTTTTTTTTTATGGACTGCTCTATGTTCATTAACATTTATGTGCTTTTTTTCCATTCATCTCTCTCCATCTCATGAAAAGCATATCTGGGTAAGTTAAAACACCATGGCTGCTGAACATATTCATTTTCAGCACCATGTTTCTTTTCTATGTTTTATGCTTATTTCTTTTTTTTTTTTCTGTGAACCTTATGTAACAAATCCATACAGAACGTTGACCCAAATGAAAACTCTCAAAATATTCAAAATAATGGTAAACATCAAATGCACACCCAAATAAAGGTCAGGGCTTCTTTCTGCAGGGCTTAACAGAATGGATTAACTACTTGGAGATAACTTCTGTCGATTTTTTTAAATTAACATGTTTTGGGAAGTCAGAAGCCCAGAATCACAAAGACATTTGAAAGTTTAAGTCAGTGGAAAAATCACAAGAGTGAAGACCTAGATTAACAAATGCTATTAAGGCATAAATTCTGTTTAATTAAATCACGGAGGACTCAAACTCATAAATGCTCTAGTAATCCAGGGTACACAATTTCTTTTTTTTCTGTTTGAGCCCTTATGCTGTGTAGTAGTACAATAATATTTCATTTGTGCATGTAATTTTATTATTTTCTTTTTCACCACTTCATTGTTTTTTTATGTTTTGGGTTTATTTTTTTTTAATTGTTACCCTGATAGCAAGTTTAATGTCTTCATCTATTCTTTGATGTATTGTACAAATGTTATGTTTTCTTGAATAGTTTTTGGAATTTAGGGAGAAAATTTCATCCATTCAAATGAGCTATAACTTTCTAAAGGTGTAAGGATAAAAAACTGAAGGAGAACTGAAGGAGGAGGGGTTACCACATTAATTCAGAATATGTGATCATGAAGAGACTTTATAAAATTAGAAGTGATAACATTTAATAAATCTGGGAACTCTGGGGGTCTCTAAGGTAGTACAGTACATACAAGATCACAAGGCTATGTATTATACAAGTCTGTTTATTTTGCAGGTGATTTATTATATTTTTTAATAGTAGGTCTCTGCAGCTCTAATTGGTTAGGGTCTTTATTAAGCATTTCTGAACATCCTTCACTTAGTTTAATATGCGTCTTCAGAAAAAAAAGAGTGCTGCTCTTCATTTTGCGTACCCTTACAATGTACACATATAAAGAAAAATTATAGCATTGTTAAATCTGCTTTGCTAATCTGTGTTATCCAGGATGCTGTTAAATTTAAAGTTATAGTTCCTGATTTTATAGATTTAAAAACTTGTATTAGTTGCATCTTGATTTCTATATCTCAGTCATTTTTTCCAAAAACTCCTTAAAATTGAATACAAAACATTTTGTAAAGATGGAAGTTGAATTTTGCCCATTTTTCTCAGTCTATTATATCAAATATCAAAAAGGAGAAAGAATGAGGATTTCAAATTATTTAAAAGTCACTTAAGTGCCAAAGTTGAAACAATATCTGACCCAGTTTTTAATTAGTGCAGTCTCTAAGTCAGATGGATCCTTTCAGATTAAATTAAATCAGCATTTCATGGCAATATCAAGTCTGAGTCTCTCTTTTTTTCTACTTACTAGTTAAAAAACATTTACAGTCTTAGAGAAAATAAATAGACACAATGTAACTTGTTTTTTTTTAATTAGACATTTTAATTTATACAAATTCAACTCTCTTACTTTGTCATGCAATGAATGTAGCTACAGGACTCTAGCTTCTCTTCAATATTTAGCAAATGACAATAGAAAAGATAAAATCCAAAATCCAAATCCAGCTTAGTTCATTAGAAATCCTGTCTCCTGAATTTTGCAGTCTTTCGAGAGGCAGATGTGTTTAATCGTAATTTGAAATCAGATGATTACTCAGATGAATGTAGTATATTTCGTCTATCGTTTCTATCTATTTCTATTCTAGAAACTAATCGTGTATAATATTTTGTTGTAAAATAAACACTTTAGTATTCGTGATAATAATAGTTGTGATAGTGTCAGTAATAATAATCAGAGGGTCTGCTAGGTAAACACTTTTGTCTGTTACCTTTTCGAGAAAATGTCTGTGGGTAAAGGCCATTTCATAGGATCTAAATTGCCCGCTAGCCAAAATTTTTGAATAAATTCTGCTTTCATTTTGCTTACATGATTTGGTTTCTGACTTCACCGTGCCTCCATTTCGATTTATCTCACATTTATGATTACATTTTAACTAAGAGACATTATAACATGCACAATACAATATCCCTGAGGCCTTGTCATGTGAACCCTACTAGAACTATCAGAGTAAATTCTATTATTTGCAGAAATATGAAGACCTATGTTGAAACATTGTTCAAGTTTCATCAAGACAGTGTCTGGACTTTGTGTACTACACAGAGTGTTTGCATTATGTGTATCATAAATCCAAAGCCGTTATTTCTTTTTCACTTCTTGGGAGAGAGCCTCATCTTCATAAAGAAAATTGAATGTCACTGAATGACATACTTTAAATCAAGATCTTGTTAACTTCCCACACAAAGTCTATTTAAAGATTGTTCTTATTTTTAATAAAGTTCATTGAGTTTTATGCAATGAGTTGGTGAGGGCTGCTGATACAGAGCTAGAATTTTCCTGGTGCAAGGGAAGGATATATATGCAATAGAATATTTGCAGGATAATAACATAGCTTTGCTCTTAGCATTTCCCCCTTCCTTTTGCTCCCACGTACCTCTGCTGTGCAGAGAGATATTGAAGAATTTGTAGTCCCCATGGTATGAGGCAGTTGTGCTCCCAGGCTGATAGGTTGAATTGGGCAGTTGCACTTGGCTTTCAAGAATGGTGCTCAAGAAAATGGCCCAGTGTAACAGTATCCTTCAGAAGTAATTTGGGGGACAAATGAACATCAGAAGTCAGTGCTAGGGAGGCAACCCCACTTCTCTGACATACAACTCCAAAACACAACTTGACATGATATGACTTTTCTATCTTTGATAAAAGAGTGAAGACATCCTACTTTATGAGGCACTTTCTCTAAAACAGACAAATACAAGCATCTCTCAAATTTTAGATGAATGCTAAACAGTTGATGTTAATGAAATTTCCTGACTGCACAACGAGGCTCAGGGTAATGATATGTTTTAAACAGCATATTGCAGTTACTCCCGTAACGTCTCAAGGAAGAGGATTTTGTTCTTGAACAGTCATAATGTTATCTTTAAAAATACGGCTTTAATTTGGAATTCATTCCAGTGGTAGTAAGTGGTTTAAAGCCTTATCTACAAAATAATAGCATTTATAGTAATGCCTAATTAATGTCAATTCTTCCTTATCAGCTTGTTTTCATATGTTGCCAAAAAACCTAAATGAGCGTGGAAATAATTACATTTTAATTCCCCTGCCTCCTTACCAATGCAAAGTGGACACATTATAACATGTAGTATTCTTCTGACAATGTCTTAGGAGGAGAAAATCCCCATGTTCTCCTGCAAAGCATCTTCCAAATTAGAGAAACTGTATAATGCTGTTCACGATCTCTAAAGCCTATCTTTGTAATGAAAGGGAGAGGAAGTGACAAGCTTTAGGGTATTCTTTTCTTCCGTCTGTGATCAGGTGCCTGTTTTTGTACGGAAAATTAAACTGCAGTCACCAATATTTGGCTTTGAGGACCTCCTGTTTTCAGGAAGCCAGTGACTGTCCCACAGGAACAACAGTACATTCAGGCTGTTCTAAAATATTCACATTATATTCCAAAATAGGGAGATCACCAGATTAGTTTTTCTGATGATTTGCACTATTGATCAAAATGATACATGTTTTTTTTCCTACATGACATTTTAAACTGATTTTGAAAGAGCGGAGTTTTTTCTGTAGTACTAGTTCATATAAAAAACCCAAGAGTTTTCTTCGACTGCCAACTAAAGAATGTCTCTCAGTAAAAAACCCAGAAATTCTGGGTTTACTTCTGGCTTAGAAATTGAAGGTTCAGGTTCTGCAGATCTGCTAGTGTGGATTAAAAAGTAGTCAAAGAACACAGTTCAAAAAGTAAAATGTAATTTAAATAAACTTTAATATTGAAGAGGTTTTTAAATGAAACATCTGCAGGAAGGAAGTGTAAGTTCAGAAGCATAAAATTCATTTTAAGGGAAAGAAATGTTATAAAAATCCTTATAGTATTTCACATCAGTAAGTGAGGCACAGGCCTTATGATGGCTGTATTCCCTCTGCATGTCCGAGTAAAGGGTTTTAACTTTACACTACAAATATTTTCAAACCAAAACACTTCCCTTCTACATGCCAAGACCCTTCGGATTATGTTTATCATACTGTAGTCTTTGGCTACAGTATACATACATAGGACATCCCATTCCTGTCATGGCCCTATTTTCTGCAGTCAAAATTAATAATCATCACAACTATATTTTCCTTTAGCTCTGTGAGCCAGACTGCCTCTGAAATAACAGAAGTGCGCTCCTACTCTGGGTGACTCTATTTGTTGGAGAAGCGCTGAAATAATGCTAAACCTCCACAACAAGCCTCAGACCAGTTCAAATGGTGCAAAGTCACAGAAGACTCCCTAGAAATACGTACTTTATAATTCTAGCATAAGGATTTAAGTTTTTCATGGAAGTGAGACCTTAAAGGCCTAATGCCTCTTCTGCAGGCCTTTCAGTTCCTGAGGTCACACAGGCATTTAACACCGAATCAGAGAAATAGGTCAAAACTTCCTCCCCATCTCCTTGTAGACCATGTGCTGCTGCTCTCCTGCTTGCAGCAGGAGACCGGCAGAAGCAAGGAAGGCCAGTGACCCTCAAAGCCATAATCTTTTTTTACTTACTGTGTTAACCAGCCCTGCTCTTTTTAGCTGGGATGGGTAAAGATGATAGCCCAGATAAGGAAAAATCTGGGCTCAGGTTCCTCCAAGGATGGTGTCTCCATGGGATTCCCAGCTGCAGAAGGGGCTGCTCCCTGGGCTTGGGCTGGCTTTGGGGAAGGAGCAAGCCACACAGAGTTTTGCAGGGTCCATGCTCTGCCACAGGACACCAAAACTGGCCAGATGAGGAAGAGGCATCCCTGAAAGCTTGGCTCTTGCTGGGGACAGCCATGCCAGCTCGCAGCCCCGTTGGCAGCTGAAACCGTGCAACCCTGCTGTGGCATCTGAGGGAGGTACAGCACTGCTGTATCTTTGCAGGCGCCCCACAGAACCGGCTCCGAGGGAAGGCTGCAACCCAGATACTTCATCCACAGGTAGCTAGGAGGTGGCTGTGTCTGGCCGTGCCTAGATTCTGCTTTCCTAAGCAGCCAAGTGTGTATATCTCTACTGGCCTTCACTGCTTGTCTCCCTGGGAATATGGAATTCCTGCACCTCCACCAGCTACTGAAGGTAACAAGGTGGTTGTGTACCCAAAGAGCAACTTCTTCGCATTTTACTGAGGATTCTGCCTTCACAGAAAGTAAGGATAGGTCTACAATGTCTTGGGACATCTGAGTAACAAAGAATAAGGTATGCTGCAATGGATGTGTGGGAGGAGAAGCTAGATAAACAGTAACGCTCTCAAGTATTTGTAGTGTTACATATTACTACAGCAGATACAGAAAGTAAAGCAGCTGTCTTTCTATTAATATTCAGAGCGAGGGATTTAAACACATATGCAAAATTGCTATTTGAGATCCATTTTTCTACTAAAGCCAAATTCTCTCAGTCTGACCCCTCGGCAGTGCAAAAATCCCGGAAGGAATACTCCTTACAAGTAAGATCACTCCATCGCTTTTATCTGCTGGATTTTTGTAGTACATATATTTGAAATGCTGCTAAGGCAGTGAAGAATTGCCAAGGGATAACTGAACCACAAAAGCAGTAGTAATAAAGGAGAACAGAGCAAAACTGAAGCTATAATTCCAAGATTTCCTTGTTATGTGGGAATGTAAGCAAATTTTAATAGTACATTAGCATAGTCCCTATCTAATTTGTTTTTCACTACAGCTTGTTGCTGAGAGCATTCTTTTGTGTTTCACTTGGTAGGAGGCAGTTGAAAATATGTTGTTAAATACCTAAAAAAAAAGGACTTTTGAAGGACTGCTTTTTCTTTGCCACCACCACACTAGATTCTTTATTTCTGCTCCAGGAATAAAAATGTCTGATGAAATGATTGAACATATTTTATATAGAGCATTATCCTGATAGGCTGGCTGGCTGGCCTATACATAATTTTACCAAATAATGCCGCTGTATTAAAAGTATGTGTTAAGCTTTGATAATGATGTTTTACAAAACATGCTGGTTGCAGTTCAGAGAAGCTGCAGATGCAGGAGCTAGGTTGGTATCTGATCAACTCAATAGAAATATATATGTATATATGCATATGTATAAAACTGAGAAACCACATCAATTCTATAATTATGAAAATGTATACATTAGTAGATTACATGGATTTCTGTTGTATATAAGCAATAATAATGAAAAAATAACATGGAACTATTCAAGATACAATCAACACTTAATTAGCCATGGATGGCTTATTTAAGATGCCAACAGCTGTACTCCAGAGACCCTAGAATTGTGAATAGCTGATCCACCAGGTTTAGTGTTTCAGAGACCTCTCCGACCTGGCTGCGTTACATCCATGCTTAGCTCACATCTAGAAGCTGGCAATTTTGGGCCTTTCTGGATCATTACCAGACCAAGCTAAGCTAGTCTCAGGAGGAATCTCTCAGTTTTCTCTCTTCACCAATGTCTTCTATTATATGGGTGAGGCTTCTATATAGGGTATCCCAGTCCTGTATTTTTTCATCTAAGAACAGACAGAAACCTTGCTTTTTGTATATTAGGTGTTTAAAGGGATGTCAAAATGCACCAGAAAAACAGAAAAAGAAGAGCTGTGAAGAGATTAAGGAATACATTCAAAAAAGGGAAGGAGCTGTATTGTTCACTGGTGTTTTCTATGCCTGTCATCATGCTTCACTGTTGTTACCCTCAACAAAAAGGCATCATTGCATTTATGTTGTCTCTGCATATAACTCTGGATATTTAACAATGTTTGATCTATTTTTAGACATGAACTTCTGGAAGAAGCTCGGAGAAAGGGTTTGCCTTTTGCGCAGTGGGATGGGCCAACAGTGGTTGCCTGGCTGGAGGTAAGTGTTGGCCACAACTTGGAAACGTGAGTCATGTTTGTAGACTGCTTCTGTGCGCTCCTCCTTACAAATTCTCAAAGAGAGTGTTGAAGTCTTCTGCTCTCTCCCCTGTGCACTGTGCCATAAGCTCTGAGTAAATTTTTACACTGGATGGTGTAAATCAGAGACTAGAGCTGAAAAAAAGTAAGACGTGATTACTTGGGGGATGAGAACAGGAAAAAAGGCTTATCAAATGCACTCAAATGCCAAATTTTTGAAATCTTGTGATTTCTCAGTCTCTAAATATCTAGGAACTCCACAGAGTTACATAGGATGATGTGCTAAGGAGGAAAAAAAATAGCTATTGTATTTTCTTTGAGGCTAACTCAGCAGCTACATCTTCAGAATTTTTAATAAATGAAGAGAATTTTTAACTTTCTCTTTTTAAAATATAATGGGAAAGGGCTGGTTTACCTAGATATCACTCAGAACAAAAAAAAAAAAAAGAGGTGTTCCTCTCGGCACTTTCACCAAGGACGTGGGAGATCCAGGTTGAAATCTCTCTGATTTGACAGGCAGTGCCTTCATCTCTGAAATCTCCTGTATTTGGAAAGCCAAAATAAGTGGATTTTGGAACTCATCCAGAGAAACATTCAGCAGAGCTGTCCATCAATTTTGACAAAAATCAGTGATTGTTTTAGGTGAAGGAACTATTAAAAAAATATTCACCCAGATGCTGAGGAGGGGAGAAAGCAGAAAGTAAAGGTGTTCTTATACAAATAGACAGTCACTTTTACATGGCAAGGCTGTAACAGTTCAGTGTGGATACAAGCTCTTTGTTAGCTCAGGGAATGGGTGTCTGTTCCTTGTCTGTAGCAGGAGTCTCTATGTATCCCCACCTATTCTCATATCTGCTGTGAGTATCGTACATTGATCATCAGATAGAATCTGTAGGGTTTTTCCCTTCAATTAAAAAAATAGGTCCCCCTCCAAAGCTTTAACAGGAGTATGTTCAGGGAAGAAATGAAGGATGAAGAATGAAAGCATCTAATGCCTACAAAATTTCTACTTCATGTTGGAATTGCTGAAGGTACCCAGTGAAAAAGATGAAATGAAAACTGCAGACAGGCAGCCGAAGCATTTGCGCATGACCTTGGAAAATGGGATAGTATCTTCCTTCCAAAAAAATATCTCTGTTAGTATAGAACGTTCATTAATTTGACCACTACCTGACTTCTTCATACGATTTTGAGAGTTCTGTAACCAGATTTGTATCAGTCAGAAATATTCAATATCACAGTCAAAGCTGATTTGGTGGAAAGGTGAACATACAAAGGTCTATACATTTCTGAATATTGAGAAAAATCTGCCCTTGATGCCCTCCAGGGTGATCCAAAATTTGAAGAAATTTCTGACAAGTTAAGTCCTAATCTTTTTTTGCCTTGGTTCTTAGCTGCACAACAGGATATGCTTCCTGCTGTCTCAGAGAGGGGCTGTAAAAAGGAATTGATACCTGTGAACTTCTTGGGAAATATGATGAAAGCAGCACAGGAAAGCCCATGAGGAAGTTTATGTTGCAGTATTGAATACTGATGATGAAAAGACGTGAGGGCAGAAGTACTGAATTTATTCAGTGAACATAAGTGCATTCAGCCAGCAGATGGACACTGTGTGCATTTCATACTCTCCTGGGGAAAATATAGTATGTGACTCTCGGACTGAAAAACAAAATTAATATTAAAGGAGACAAAGGCCCAAATTAAATAAGTGTGTGTGATTGCAATTGTGACATTTCCAAACTTTTCAGGGCTTAGCTTTTCAGCCTTAGCATTTATTCTGGTCGTTTGTATGTAGCACAGACATAGCTGAGATATATTTTAAGAACTGTGGGTTTTCTTAACTAATTCTAGAAAAGTATATCAATCTTGATATCTGGGTTCTCTGCCTAGAAAAATTACTGTGCCTTCTTTTTAGAGACTGTTCTCATCTAACTGCATTTTCTGGTAGAGACAGCTGTTTGCTGAAGAATTTCTTTACCTAATTTGTTAAAGAAATAATTTACCCAATGCGCGGCAAACATTTGAATCTATTTCTGCAGGGTGAAGAACTGCTTTTCAAGTGCATGTATGAAAAATTAGTGTCAAATTAAATGAGAATATTAAATAGATTTTAAAGCTATGCATAGTTTCCTCATGGCCCTTTGTTTAAGTGCAGATGGTGGGGGTTTCTTCACTATTTGACTTTCATAGAACTTTGTGTTTTGTTACAGTCAGATGGAATTAGATCACATCTGTAAGATTCAAACTAGCATTGGATGGGGGACAGTGGCTCATCCCATCAGTGGGAAGGGATTTTTGAAACATGATGCAGTTATTCCTCAAGCCCTGTGATACACCAAGAATCAGTACAGAAAAGCCTGTCTGAGCTCTTTTGGAATCTGACATTCAAGTCTTTTTTCTCTGTGACATAAAAGGGATTTAACAGCTGTCTTTTAAGTAAATATATCACAGATAAGGTATAGACTTGTTAATAACCACACAGTACTTCACTGTACTGTGAGAAATTAAATAAAAATCCTTTCAGTTTGTCTTTGCCTTCCAGATTTGCTGGTGAATTTACTGATGGCATATTTTTAATAACTTATTTGACCTTGTATCCTCTTATAGTAATCCATTATTAAGAGAAAAAACTAAAATCATGAAATCAGGTAATACTGATGGTCTATTTGAGATGCACAGAGAGATAGAGTTCTCAAAGACTTCATTTAGTCACAGATGCTCTAGCCCACTGAAATTCAAACACAGATTGTTGTTAATTGACATCTACCCAGAATTAATTAAAAAATCTGAAAATGTAGAATATAATGGTTACTGCCCCATAGTATCACTGCACTGTATGCTGATGGACATGTTTCTGTTTCAGAAACAGTAGAATAGAATAAGATGCTACTACAAGCCATTAGTAACTAATCGGTATGTTTGAAAAGTGCTTTTGACACTTTATATTTGAAGGAATATTACATAGCAGTATAGTGAAGTACAAAAAATCTATACTTAACAAAATTAGGCAGCTGTATAAATGTGTATATAAATTTTATGCATACAGAAATATGTACACTCAGATACACTGAAGGTGAAGTAGTGAAGGGCAATTTATGCACTTTGACACTCAGTGTCACAAAATCTAGAATATTATCTGTTCTGCTGCCCAGTGGAAATCTTTTGTTATACATTATGCTGCTTCATCTCAGTGGTGAGAGCTATGTACTAAAAAATGTAATTCACCGCACCAACCTACATGCTATAGCGATCTGGAAAAGGGTGAGAAGAGAGGGCAGGCAAGGGCTACTCTCCAGAGAGAAGTATCTCCTTCTCTCAGGTTTCACAGAGCCTAGCAGTCTCCTGGAGTTAAACACCCAGTGAGGTATGTCTTCATCTTCCATTGTGTTATCCCCCAGTCTCAGTGATTATGGCATTCACTGCTTATGTCCTTCTCACACTTTTCCCTATAGCATAATGTATTTCACACTGACAAAAACTTCCCACATATGTGTATCTCTGCTATGGAATAATCTCCTTTGGGAGCAAAGAAAGATCTGTAGACACCGACAATCATAGTAGTGAGGCAGCACAAAATGAAAAAGCTGAGAAAACCTGGAAGAATTTATACTTGATAGATCCCAGAAAAGACTCCTGGAAGTGGAGAGTACCTTTTAGAAGAAAAGAGTAAGTGGTGAAGCAAGGGGCTGTTGCTGACCTAGGCAAACAGGAGAGGAAAAACATGAAGTCACAAGTGCATATCTTCTAAATCCACAGGTGATGTAGCTGTGCTCACATTTTCCTGAAACTTCTAACCAGTATTTCTAGCTGGGATGTGACACCACACCAGACCATTCCCAAATTTACAGTAAGCTCAGTCCTCACCAGGTTGGTTATCTGAACTGTGCTAGGTTTATTTCTACCAAGAAAATAGAAGCTAAGAAGTGTAAGATTGTGCCCCATGAGTACACTGTGGTGACTAGCACGGATAAAAAGAGAAAGCAATTTTAGTACAATAGTGAAAAAAATACTGAATCAATTCCTCTTAAATTGTTTACTTTATATGGTAAGACTATTAAATGGGCAGTAACACTGACTTGTGCCACTACTTGATCATTAAAGGCCTGGGAGTCAAGTAGCCCACTGGTGGAGGTGCATAGCTCTAAAAATAATTCATAGCATCCCTTGCTTGAAAGTTCTGGTTACAATAAAAGCCACAAAGAGAGTTCACATGAAGCCATGGCAATTTCAAAAGTTCTGGAACAATTTCGTGTTACTAAAGACTATGACAGTCATACTCATTTACATGTATTACCATGCTTATTCAGCTTGATAGGTGCCTTGACAGTTAATTTCAGTTGAGAAATGAAGCAGTGCTTTGGATGAATGTGTCCTTTGTCTTAACAGCTCTGGCTAGGCATGCCAGCCTGGTACGTTGCTGCCTGCCGTGCCAACGTGAAGAGCGGAGCTATTATGTCTGCTTTGTCTGATACCGAAATTCAAAGAGAAATTGGAATCAGCAATCCTCTTCATCGCTTAAAGCTCCGATTGGCAATCCAGGAGATGGTATCACTGACAAGCCCGTCAGCACCTCCAACATCCAGAACAGTGAGTCCTGTTCAGCTAGCCTTTTCTTCCCCACTTCACCCTGCAGGGGTCTGCAGGAAGACTTTTGCCGTATGAGAGTGGCTCTGTGGTAACACACAGGTCACAGTCAGTGGGGACTGCCTTACAGAGACTTGTTCATCACTCACTTGATTGTTGATCACCAATACTTTTCCTTTAGCAGATGTTCTTTTTTTTTTTATTTATGCTTTTCATTAACCTTGATGTTATCTAAATGACCAGTATTGAGCCTCTTGTTTGTAATTTTGCCTGTATTTTTGCCTTTCTTTTCCTTCAAGTTATCTCTTGGAACCAAATCAGATTGTTTCTCTTTTTTTTGTTGTTTCTCTTTTTTTTGTTTGTTTCTCTCTTTTTTTCTTGGGGGAGGTGTGGGCAAGGCAGGAGAGGGGAGAGGTTATGTAGGAACACAGCTCTTTTGAATCTTGTTTCCATTCCCCTTTTTTGCATCCTTTCAAATGTTATCTAATTGAGTCAGCTGGCTTTAAGTTCTTCGTGCTTTTAAGACAAGCAGCGTTTGGAGGTGTGAAGGGAGAGTCTGGAAGGGAGAAGTGGAGTGTGTGCATTTGGTGGTGAAAGGAGAGAGAGCGGCAGCAGACAGGAAGGAAGCAAGTAGAGATACAGGTCTGAAAGGAATGAGGAATATATCAAAAAGAAAAAAAGTACATGAAGGGAGAGTAAGAATCTATGTGCTACAGAGAAAAAGCACCTTTTAGTGGAAAACAAAGAAAACCAGGCCAAATTGATAAGGAGAAAAAGAAACAAGATAACAAAAGGGAAGTTTCATGCTGAGAGGCTCATGGTGATGACTATGAAAGAGGAAACAGAGATTGTAACTAAAGAAAAAAAAAAGAAAAAAAAATGTGTTTAATTAGATGGGAAACATGGCATAGAACTGAAGGACAAAGAGTACTACTCCAGTAGCGCAGCTCAGACTTCTAATAGTAAGATAATAATAATGATGATGTTAATAATAATATTTATACTTTGTAATCTCTTATCTTTATGGAATTCATGGAGAATTTTTTGGTGGAAATCAGAATTGAGATACCTTTGAGGGGTTCCAGATCCACTGAGCTATATAAGCAACTGGGCAGCAGGACTCTAACGTCCCTGTTGACTTTCATCTTGACATTGCTGAGGTTCTTTAAATATATTTCCCCGTCTGTTATTTTCTCCCCTTACAACAGTTGTATATGCCATAACCATGGTAATACTGTGAATCACAATGGATTTCCCCTAAGTGAAGCAGTATAGACTCAATGTGATGTTGAATTATTAAACAAAATTCATTTTGATTTTTAGACCATAAGAGTATATTTCAAAGAATAAGAGCATTGACACTCATTAAATGAGAAAACAGTACATTCAAGCTAGAAATATTGGGAATAATTTTGCCTTGTTTTTTTTTAATTTTCCCTGAGTAATTGGCAGCACAAAGCTGCCATGCCCTGGAAGGTGCATTTCTGAGTCCCAAGTCTTTCTGCCTCCCCTCTTTCTCAGGAAAAGAGTTAATTTACTTCAGCTCTCAAGAAAACACACCACATTTTACTTCATGTGCACAGCAGACTTCCACACCCCCTCCCTGCCTCATCTCATTGTCCTAGTAATAATCCGACTGAAAACAATAGGTTGAGGAAAAATAGTTTTGCAAGGGAATTCTCTTGACATTTTTGATTCACAGAAACATGGGGGAAGTACTCATTATTTAGATTACGATATGCACACGTGATGTGTGCAGAATATTTAGGCTGGAAAATGTTTGAGAACTGAAGCTTGCCAGCAGACAGAGCTATGAGCTAAAGGTTGTGTTTGCCACTTGTGTCTGAAATGCAGCTTTAATTATTATTCTGTCCTCTGTGACGGTGCTCTGCCGGATTTCATCCATCAGTTCTAGCTGAAATACTCCGTTGCGTCTGTTCAGAATCATCTAACGAAAGATACAAAACAAGTTGTGTAAAATTGTCTCTAGCTGCAGCTCGGTAGAGGCAAAAACATGGTTGTGCTGATGGTGATGCTATACGCTGTTAACTTACAGTGGTGCTGCCTTTCTTCTTTACCACTGCTTACCTAACGTGGATCCCACCTGCCTCCCTGCGGGCCTTGTCCCTAGCCCTCAGGCAATGTTTGGGTGACCCATGAAGAAATGGAAAATCTTGCTGCTCCAGCTAAAACGGTTAGTGTTTTCGCTTCCATTTAAAATGGTTTCAGTGCTCGAAAGAGAACTAGGATGTATATGCTTTAACGCAGATGCCGTATCTTCTGTAGGATGCTTCCCGACCATGCCATTAGAAAGTCGCAGGGATAGTGAAATTGAATTTAAAGAACAGTTACATCACTTCTCAGCAAAAGAAATTACAGACTGGATTGCAGCCACAAAAATTGTATGAACCTAAAACCAGTACTGGAGTTTTACAGTACATAATAGTTTTATTGCCAGTGTGAACCCTCTTTTAGTGAAATTGTCGCGGTTACAGGTGCAACATTTCCCCTGTACTCTACTCCCTAGTACCTCTTCTAAACATAGTTTTATACCTTCTGAAATAGAAAAAAAATAAGAACAGGCTTGATAAAGGTGCATAAGACAACTCAAT